>NC_089240.1:47568646-47745420 GCF_963924675.1 Phocoena phocoena
AGATTTAAAATACAGTGCTCTTGGGAGACTCGATTCTGCAATGGGAATGTAAGCTCCCTTACAAACCACACCCCCCATTAATGACACCTATAAACACTGGAAAAAATTTGAAAAAGAAAAATCCTACTTGAGGACTCTGAGAAGTAGCCAAAAAGGAGGCAAATGGTGGAAAAGAGTGATAACATAAGAAAGAGGGTAAGTTATCCAGGTTTTTTTTTCTTTCTCAGCCTTGCAAGGTGATTGTGTCCCACTTGTGGATTGGAGAAGCACAGGTAGCTGAAACTCTAATGGAAACCCTGCCATCTTTCTGGCCAAAGGACCTCATAAGGGAGCATGGGTAAGATGCAGTGAAAGTGAGGAATCTCAGGAGGAAAAGAGACAGAGAAAGTATTCCATATCTGTGAATAAAACCACACAACACTTACTGGAAAATGCACATGCGGGAGTTAACCACACATGCAGGAATTAACCTCACAAGCAAATCAAAGGCTTTGAGAAATGAGCTGAGATTTGAATCACAAAATTATCAGCCTAAACCCTGAACCACACATGCACACACATATCCAAATCAGCAAATTAAGGCTTTGAGAACTAAACTGAGATTTTAACTACAGCCCAGAAAAGGTAAGACAGAACTGATGGGCAGAATCTAACCAAATTGATTGCCTACTAAAAGAAAAGGATCAACATTTTCCAGAGGATTATAAAAGAACAGAGTCTACACAAAACATTTTCAATGTCCAGGATAAACAAAAAAATTACTTAGTATTAAAGAACAAGAAAATATGCCCCATTCAAAATGAAAAACAAAATCATCAGATGTCAAACAAGAAGAGACCCAGATATTGGAATTATGAGGCATAACATTAAAGTAGCTATTATAACTATATTCCATGAGGTACAGAAAAACACACTTGAAATAAATGAAGGAAAAACAAATCTCAGAAGAGAAGTAGAAACTGTAAGAAAGAAGCAAATGTAAATTTTAGAATTGAAGGTGCACTATCTAAAATAAAAAGGAATTGGATGAGTTAATAACAGAATGGCAATTTCAAAGGAAAAAATTGGTGAAATTGAAGTTAGATTGATAGAAACTAACCAATCAGAAATATATAAAGGAAAAAAGTTAGGGGAAAAATAAACAGAGACTGAGAGAGCTATTGAGCATTACCAAAGATACTGATATATGTGTAATTTGAGTTCCAAAAAATGGAGGAGAAACAGACTGGGGTAGAAAATATATTTGAAGAAGTCATAAACAAAAGCTTCCTAAATTCTGTGAGTAAAAAATTTCTGTATGTATGAGAAGCTCAGTGAACAGCATAACTTCCAAGAAAACCAAGTCTTAAAACCAAAGGTATGTTAAAAACCTATAAAACAGCCAGAGGAAAATGACATTATTTTACACAAGGAAAGGCTTCAGTGAACATGGACTTTTTAAAAAACTGAAGTATAGTCGATTTACAATGTTTTGCTAATTTCACTTGTAAAGCAAAATGATCCAGTGTTTTTTCATATTATATTCCATTATAGGTTATTACAAGATAATGAATATAAATTCCTGTGCTATACAGTAAATCCTTGTTACTTATCTATTTTATGTATAGCATTCAATAGCTTGTGTCTGTTAATCCCATACTCCTAATTTGTCCCTCTCTCCCCCTCGCCTTTGGTAACCATAAGATTGTTTTCTATGCCTGTGGGTCTGCTTCTCTTTTGTATATAGATTCATTTGTATTATTTTTAGATTCCTCATATAAGTAATATCATATAGTATTTGTCTTTCTCTGTCTGACTTACTTCACTAAGCATAATATTCTCTAGGTCCATATATGTTCCTGCACATGGCAATATTTCATTTTTTTATGGCTGAGTAATATTCTGATGTATATATCTACCACATCTTCTTAAGTGAATAATCTGTTGGGCACTTGTGTTGTTTCCATGTCTTAGCTATTGTAAATAGTGTTGCTATGAACATTGGGGGATGAATGTATCTTTTTGAATTAGAGTTTTCATTTTTTCCTAATATATAACCAGGAGTGAGATTGCTGGTTCATAAGGTAACTGTATGTTTAGTTTTTTGAGGAATCTCCATACTGTTTTCCATAGTGACTGCACCAGTTTACATTCTCACCAACAGTGTAGGATGGTTCCCTTCTCTCCACACCCTCTCCAGCATTTATTATTTGTAGATTTTTGATGATGGCCATTCTGATTGGTGTGGAGTGATACCTCATTCAGTTTTGATTTGCATTTCTCTAATAATTAGCAAAGTTGAACATATTTTCATGTGCCTTTTGGCCATCTGTATGTCTTCTTTGGAGAAATGTTTATTCAGGAATTCTGCCCATTTTTTGATTGGATATTTTAAATATTGAGTTGTATAAGCTGTTTGTATATTTTGGCTATTAACCCCTTGTCAGTCACATCATTTGCAAATACTTTCTCCCCTTCAGTAGGTTGTCTTCATTTTTTTGATGGTTTCCTTTACTGTCAAAAAGTTTTTAAGTTCAACTAGGTCCAATTTGTTTATTTTTGCTTTTGTTTCTTTTGCCTTGGGAGACTGATCTAAGAAAATATTGCTACAAAAAAATTTTTTTAACAAGAAAATATTGCTATGAATTATGTCAGAGAATGATTTACCTATGTTCCCTTCTAGGAATTTTATGGTTTCGTATTTTATATTTAAGTCTTTAAACCATTTTGAATTTATTTTTGTATATGGTGTAATGAGTATTCTAATTTCACTGAGTTACATGTTGCTGTCCATCTTTCCCAATACGACATGCTGAAAAGACTATCTTTTCTCCATTACATCCTCTTGCTTCCTTTGTCATAGATTAATTGACCATAGGTGAGTGGGTTTGTTTCTGGGCTCTCTCTTCTGTTCTATTGTTTTTGTGCCAATACCACTCTGTTTTGACTAATGTAACTTTATAGTATACTCTGAAGTATGGAAGGCATATGCCTCCAGCTTTGTTCTTCTTCCTCAGGATTACTTTGGCAATTCAGGATCTTTTGTGGTTCCATATACATTTTAGGACTAATTATTTTAGTTCTGTGAAAAATGTCATGGGTCTTTTGATAAGGATTGCATTAAATCTGTAGATTGCTTTGGGTGGTATGGTCATTTTAACAATATTAATTTTTCTAATCTAAAAGCATGGGATATCTTTCCATTTCTTTGAATCATCTTCAATTTCTTTATCAATGTTATATAATTTTCAGTGTATAGGTCTTTCACCTCCTTGGCTAAGTTCCTAGGTATTTTTTTGACATGATTTTAAACTGGTTGTTTTAAAATTTTCTCTTTCTATTTCATTATTAGTGAAAAATGCAACAGATTTCTGTATGTTAATCTTTTATCCTGCTACCATGCTGAATTAATTTATTACTTCTGATATAGTTTCTGTGTGGAGTCTTTAGGGCTCTCTATATAGAGTATCATGTCATCTGCAAATAGAGAGAGTTTTACCCTATCTTTAAAGTTTGAATAACTTCTATTTCTTTTTCTTGTCTGATTCTTGTGGCTAGGACTTCCAATATTATGTTGAATAAAAGCAGTGAGAGTGGGCATCCTTGTCTAGTTCCTGATTTGGGGGGAAGGCTTTCAGCTTTTCACAATTGAATATTAATTGCCTCTGGATTTGTTGTAAATGGATTTTATTATGTAGAGATATGTTCCCTCTATACCCACTTTGGTGAGAATTTTTATCATGAATGGATGTTGAATTTTGTCGAATGCTTTTACTGCATCTATTGATGATCATGTGGTTTTTGTCTTTCCTTTCGTTGATGGTGTGTATCACGTTGATTGGTTTCATATGTTGAACCATCCTTGTGACCCTGGAATGAATCTATTTTGATCATGGTGTATGATCCTTTTTATGAACTGTTGAATTTAGTTTGCTAATATTTTGCAGAGGATTTTTACATCTATATTCATCAAAGATGTTGGTCTTTTTTTTTTTTTGTAATGTCTTTGTCTTGTTTTGGTATCAGGGTGATGGCAACTTCATAGAGTGAATTTGGGAGTCATCACTTCTCTTCTATTTTTTGGAAGAGTCTGAGAAGGATATGTATAAGTTCTTTTTTGTATATTTGGTAGAATTCCCCAATGAAGCTGAAGACTTATTTTGCAGCAATTTTTTAAAATTACAGATTCTGTTTCACTTTGAGTGATTAGTCTGTTCAAATTATCTGTCTCTCCTTGACTCAGTTTTGGGAGGCTATATGTTTCTAGAAACTTGACATTTTCTTCTAGGTTGTCCAGTTTCTTGACATAGAATTGTTCATAGTATTCTCTTATGAGATTTTGTATTCCTGTGGTATCACTTGGTATTGCTCCTCTTTATTTCTTATTTTGTTTATTTGGGTTCTATCTCTTTTCTTCTTGGTGAGCCTGGCTAGATGTTTTTGAATTTTGTGTACCTTTAAAAAACAAAAAAGCTCTTGGTATATTGATCTTTCCTATTTTTTTGATCTTTCCTATTTTTAATCTCTATTTTATTAATTACCTCTCTGACCTTTATTATTTCCTTCCTTCTGCTAACTATGGGTTTTGTTTGTTTTTCTCTTTTTAATTCTTTTAGGAGGTAGATTAAGCTGTTTATTTGAGATTTTTCTTGTTTCTTGTGGAAAGCCTGTATTGCTATGAAGTTCCCTCTTAGAAATGCTTTTGCTACATCCCATAGATTTTGTAAGGTTATGTTTTCATTTTCATTTGCTTTCAAGTATTTTCTGAATTCTTTGATTTCATCAGTGACTCTGGTTTTTTAGTAGCATGCTGTTTACTCTCCATGCATTCATTCTTTTCCCATTTTCTTTCTATAGTTGATTTCTGGTTTCATACTATTGTGGTCAGAAAAGATGCTTGAAATAATTTCCAACCTCTTAAATTTGTTGAGACTTGTTTTGTGACCTAGTATGTGGTCTATCCTAGAGAACATTCCATGCATGCTTGAAAAGAATGCTTATTCTGCTATTTTTGGATGTAGTGTCCTGTAGGTATCAGTCAAGTCCAACTGCTCTATTGTGTCATTTAGGATCTTTTCTGCCTTATTGATTTTCTGTCTGGATGATTTATCCATTGATGTCAATTGAGTGTTAAAGTCTCCTACTGTTATTGTATTATTGTCAATTTCTCCCTTTAGGTCTGTTAGTATTTGTTTTATGTATTTAGGTATTCCTATATTGGGCATGTATATGTTAATATTTGTAATATCTTCTTTTTGTATCAATCCCTTTATTATTATATAATGCCAGTCTTTGTCTTTCTTTATGGCCTTTGTTTTAAAGTCAATTTTGCCTGATATGAGTATCATCATCCCTGCTTTCTTGTTGTGTCCATTTGCATGAAATATCTTTTTCCATCCCCCTCACTTTCAGTCTGTGTGTGTCTTTCGCCCTGAAGTGAGTTTCCTGTAGGCATCATACTGTAGGTTCTTAAGTTTTTATCCAACCTAGCACTCTATGTCTTTTGATTGGAGCATTTAGTCCATTGACATTTAAAGTAATTATTGATAGCTATGTATTTATTGCCATTTTAATTCTTGTTTTCAGGTTGTTGTTGCAGTTCTTCTTTCTTCATTTCTTCTTTTTGTTTTTCCCTTTGTGGTTTGATGATTTTCTTTTGTAGTGTGCTTGAATTCCTTTCTCTTTGGTATTTGTGAATCTATTGCATGTTTTTGATTTGTGGTTACCATGGAGTTCAAGTACATTGATCCATAACTATAACTCTTCCTTTAAGCTGATAGTCATTGAAGTTCAAACACATTCTAAAAGATCTACATTCTTATACTCCCCTACCCCCATTTTGTGATTTTGATATTCTATTTTACATCTTCATGCTTATCCTTTTGCTGTTAATTGTAGCTATAATCACTTTTATAATTTTTTATTAATATATGTACTGGCTTATTTAAATGATCTTCGATCCTTTTGTATATTTACCTTTCCTATTGTGATTTCCCTTTTCTATAGCTTCTTTTCTATTTAAAGACCATTCAATGTTTCTTTTAGGGTAGGTTTAGTGTTTGCTAGTCTGAGAAATTCTTTATCTTTCTATTCTAAGTGATAATCTTGCTGGGTAGAGTATCCTTGGTTTCAGGTTTTTCTCATTCAGGACTTTGAATATATCATGTCACTCCCTTCTGGCCTGCAAAGTTTCTGGAGAGAAATCAGCTGATAACCTTATGGGGGTTCCCTTGTAGTGGTACCTGGCTTTTTGGTTTTCTCTTGCTGTCTTTAGAATTCTCTTTATCTTTTACTTTTCACATTTTTAATATGATATGTCTTGGTGTGGGTCTGTTTGGGTTAATCTTCCTTGGGACCCTCTTTGCTTCCTGTACCTGGATATCTGTTTCCTTCTTCAGGTTTGGGAAGTTTTCAGCCATGATTTCATCGAAGACATTTTTGACTCCCTTCTCTCTCTATTCTCCTTTTGGGACCCTTATAAGGAAAATGTTGGTATGCTTGATGTTATCCCAAAGATCCCTTAAACAGTTCTCATTAAATTTTCTTTTCTTTATGCTGTTATGATTGGGTGATTTCCATTATTTTATATTCCAGCTCACTTGTTCATTCTTCTGTGCCATTTAGTCTGCTATTCATTGCTTCTAGACTGGTTTTTATCTTGGCACTTGAATTGACTATTTTTGATTATCTCATCTTTACAGTTTCTAGTTCCTTGTTATAGTGATCTACATTTCTATCAATAATATTTCTAAATTCAGTTTACATTTTTATCACCTCTTTTTTAAACTCAAGATCTAGTAGACTGGTGAGCTTTGTTTCATTATTTGTTCTTTCAGGAGACTTCTCTTGTTCTTTTTTTTTTCACTTTAAAAAAAATTTATTGGAATATAGTTGATTTACAATCTTGTGTTAGTTTCAGGTATACAGCAAAAGTGAATCAGTTATACATATACATATATTCACTCTTTATAAGATTCTTTCCCCATATAATGCCACTCACTTTTCTTTCACACACACACACACACTGTATTTTATTTTTACAAGAGATAAATAGACTGACACCAAGCATTGTAAATGGATGACCACAAAAAAAGCAACAATGATTGCAATTACCAAACACGAAACACACTCATAATATGTCATAATATTGACATTCAGTCCAGTAATCTTCCACTACAACAGCTCCTTTACTTTGCAGTGAAAATTGATTTGTATATTTTTTGCCTCTGAGTCCTTGTGGGATTTCTTTTTCTTTTATTCAAACATAAAGTCGCAAAAATTATAATCGTCCACATCAGTTCACTAAGTCCTGTTAATTAATCTTTTTATTTTCCTCTTGATCTTTTGTTAGCACTTTTAAGAGTTCATCAGTTTTCCATTAGAGTTCTGAAAATGCTTCTTCATTCAGTTCAGCAGTATAGTGGGTTACCAGAAACTGTACTTGTCAGTCTTTTCCATGAATTCCTTGAAGATGAAACCTTTTTATAGGAACATATTTGCAAAAGCATCAAAGTACACCCAGAACTGTCTGTAAATTACAAAAGACTTAAAAATGACCATGGTTAAATATTTGATGAAAGTTCATAATAATGCAATTGACAAGGAAATTTAGTTATTTCTGAGATATACATTTTAAAGTAATAACTGGAATTATGATTTATAACATTATACCAGAACATATAAGATCTTTAGAAATTTCATGCAATGCCTGAAACATTTATATTAACATATTTCCATACAAATAACTCAAAGAAAGTTTAGTATTAGTTATTTTGTTTGTTTGTTTGTTTGTTTTATATTGCAGGTTTTTATTAGTCATCAAATTTATACACATCAGTGTATACGTGTCAAACCCAATCGCCCAATTCAGCACACCACCATCCCCACCTCACTGCGGTTTTCCCCGCTTGGTGTCCATACATCTGTTCTCTACATCTGTGTCTCAAAGTCCGCCCTGCAAACCGGCTAATCTGTACTATTCTTCTAGGTTCCACATATATGTGTTAATACACGATTTTTTTTTCTCTTTCAGACTTACTTCACTCTGTATGATAGTCTGTAGATCCATCCATGTCCCAAAAAATGACTCAATTTCCTTCCTTTTATGGCTGAGTAATATTCCATTGTATATATGTACCACATCTTCTTTATCCATTCGTCTGTCGATGGGCATTTAGGTTGCTTCCACGACCTGGCTATTGTAAATAGTGCTGCAATGAACATTGGGGTGCATGTGTCTTTTTGAATTATGGTTTACTCTGGGTATATGCCCAGTAGTTGGATTGCTGGATCATATGGTAATTCTATTTTTAGTTTTTTAAGGATCCTCCATACTTTTCTCAACAGTGGCTGTATCAAATTACATTCACATCAACAGTACAAGTGGGTTCCCTTTTCTCTGCACCCTCTCCAGCATTTGTTGTTTGTACATTTTTTGATGAAGCCCATTCTAACTGGTGTGAAGTGATATCTCATTGTAGTTTTGATTTGCATTTCTCTAATAATTAGTGATGTTGAGCAGCTTTTCATGTGCTTCTTGGCCATCTGTATGTCTTCTCTGGAGAAATGTCTATTTAGGTCTTCTGCCCATTTTTGGATTGGGTTGTTTGTTTCTTTAATATTGAGCTGCATGAGCTGTATATATATTTTGGAGATTAATCCTTTGTCCTTTGATTCATTTGCAAATATTTTCTCCCATTCTGAGGGTTGTCTTTTTGTCTTGTTTATAGTATCCTTTGATGTGCAAAAGTTTTGAAGTTTCATTAGGTCCCATTTGTTCACTTTTGTTTTTTTATTTCCATTACTCTAGGAAGTGGATCAAAAAAGATCTTGCTGTGCTTTATGTCAAAGAGTGTTCTTCCTATGTTTTCCTCTAAGAGTTTTAGAGTGCACGGTCTTACATTTAGGTCTCAAATACATTTTGACTTTCTTTTTGTGTACGGTGTTAGGGAGTGTTATAATTCCATTTTTTACATGTAGTGGTCCAGTTTTCCCAGCACCACTTATTGAAGAGACTGTCTTTTCTCCATTGTATATCTTTGCCTCTGTTGTCATAGATTAGTTGACCATAGGTGCGTGGGCTTATCTCTGGGCTTTCTGTCTTGTTCCGTTGATCTATGTTTCTGTTTTTCTATCAGTACCATGTTGTCTTGATTACTGTAGCTTTGTAGTATACTCCAGAGTCTGCTCAAGACTGCTTTTGCTATTCGGGGTCTTTTGTGTTTCCATACAAATTTTAATATTATTTGTTCTAATTCTGTAAACAATGTCATTGGTAAATTGATAGGGATTGCATTGAATCTGTAGATTGCTTTGGGTAGCATAGTCATTTTCACAATATTGATTCTTCCAATCCAATAACATGGTATATCTCTCCATCTGTTGGTATCACCTTTAATTTCTTTCATCAGTGTCTTACAGTTTTCTGCATACAGGTCTTTTGTCTCCCTAGGTAGATTTATTTCTAGGTATTTTATTATTTTTGTTACAATGGTAAATTGGAGTGTTTCCATAATTTCTCTTTCAGATTTTTCATCATTAGTGTAGAGGAATGCAAGAGATTTCTGTGCATTAATGTTGTATGCTGCTACTTTACCAAATTCATTGATTAGCTCTAGTAGTTTTCTGGTGGCATTTTTAGGATTCCACAAGTATAGTATCCTGTCACCTGCAAAAAGTGACACTTTTACTTCTTTTCCAATTTTTATTCCTTTTATTTCTTTTTGTTCTCTGATTGCCATGGCTAAGACTTCCAAAACTATGTGGAATAATAGTGATGAGAGTGGACATCCTTGTCTCGTTCCTGATAGTAGAGGAAGTGCTTTCAGTTGTTCACCATTGAGAATGATGTTTGCTGTGGGTTTGTCGTATATGGCCTTTATTATGTTGAGGTAGGTTCCCTCTATGCCTGCTTTCTGGAGAGTTTTTATCATATATCGGTGTTGAATTTTATCAAAAGCTTTTTCTGCATCTATAGAGATGATCATATGGTTTTTATTCTTCAATTTGTTAATATGGTGTATCACATTGATTGATTTGCGTATATTGAAAAATCCTTGTATCTCTGGGTTAAATCCCACTTGATCATGGTGCATGAACCTTATAATGTGCTGTTGGATTGTGGTTGCTAGCATTTTGTTGAGGATTTTGCATCTATATTCATCAGTGATATTGGTCTGTAATTTTCTTTTTTTGTAGTATCTTTGTCTGGTTTTGGTATCAGGGTGATGGTGGCCTCATAGAATGAGTTTGGGAGTGTTCTTTCCTCTGCAATTTTTTGGAAGAGTTTGAGAAGGATGGGTGTTAGCTCTTCTCTAAATGTTTGATAGAATTCACCTGTGAAGCCATCTGGTCTTGGAATTTTGTTTGTTGGAAGATTTTTAATCACAGTTTCAATTTCATTACTTGTGATTGGTCTGTTCATATTTTCTGTTTCTTTCTGGTTCAGTCTTGGAAGGTTATACCTTTCTAAGAATTTGTCCGTCTCTTCCATGTTGTCCATTTTATTGGCATAGAGTTGCTTTTAATAGTCTCCAAGGATGCTTTGTATTTCTGCGGTGTCTGTTGTAACTTCTCCTTTTACATTTCTTATTTTATTGATTTGAGTCCTCTCCCTCTTTGTCTTGATGAGTCTGGCTAATGGTTTATCAGTTTTGTTGACCTTGTCAAAGAACCAGCTTTTAGTCTTATTGATATTTCCTATTGTTTTCTTTGTTTCTATTTTATTTATTTCTGCTCTGATCTTTATGATTTCTTTCCTTCTGCTAACTTTGGGTTTTGTTTGTTCTTCTTTCTCTAGTCTCTTTAGGTGTAAGTTTAGATTGTTTATTTGAGATTTTTCTTGTTTCTTGAGGTAGGCTTGTGTAGCTATAAACTGCCCTCTTAGAACTGCTTTTCTTGCATCCCATAGGTTTTGGATTGTCGTATTTTCATTGTCGTTTGTCTCTAGGTATTTTTTGATTTCCTCTTTGATTTCTTCAGTGATTTCTTTTTTATTTAGTAACGTTTTGCTTAGCCCCCATGTGTTTGTGTGTTTTATGTTTTCTTCCCTGTAATTCATTTCTAATCTCAGAGCGTTGTGGTCAGAAAATATGCTTGATACGATTTCAATTTTCTTAATTTTACTGAGGCTTGATTTGTGACCCAAGATGCTATGTAGCCTGGAGAATGTTCGTGCACACTTGAGAAGAAAGTGTAATCTGCTGTTTTTGGATGGAATGTCCTATAAATATCAATTAAATCTATCTAGTGTATTGCATCATTTAAACCTTCTGTTTCCTTATTTATTTACATTTTGGATGATCTGTCCATTGGTGTAAGTGAGGTGTTAAAGTTCCCCCCTATAATTGTGTTACTGTTGATTTCCTCTTTCAGAGGTGTTAGCAGTTGCCTTATGTATTGAGGTGTTCCTATGTTGGGTGCATATATATTTATAATTGTTATATCTTCTTCTTGAACTGATCCCCTGATCATTATGTACTGTCCTCCCTTGTCTCTTGTAACATCCTTTATTTTAAAGTCTATTTTTTCTGATATAAGCAGAGCTACTTCAGCTTTCTTTTGATTTCCATTTGCATGGAATATCTTTTTCCATCCCCTCACTTTCAGTCTGTATGTGTCCCTAGGTCTGAAGTGGATCTCTTGTAGACAGTATATATGTGGGTCTTGTTTTTGTATCAATTCAGCAAACCTGTTTCTTTTGGTTGGAGCATTTATTCCATTCACGTTTAAGGTAATTATCGATATGCATATTCCTATGACCATTTTCTTAATTGTTTTGGGTTTGTTTTTGTAAGTCCTTTTCTTCTCTTGTGTTTCTCACTTAGAGAAGTTCCTTTAGCATTTGTTTTAGAGCTGGTTTGGTGGTGCTGATTGCTCTTAGCTTTTGCTTGTCTGTAAAGCTTTTGATTTCTCCATCCAATCTGAATGAGATCCTTGCCAGGTAGAGTAACCTTGTTTGTAGGTTCTTCTCTTTCATCACTTTAAGTATATAATGCCACTCCTTTCTGGCTTGTAGAGTTTCTGCTGAGAAATCAGCTGTTAACCTTATGGAAGTTCCCTTGTATATTATTTGTCATTTTGCCCTTGCTGCTTTCAATAATTTTTCTTTGTCTTTAATTTCTGCCAATTTGATTACTATGTGTCTCAGCATGTTTCTCCTTGGGTTTATCCTGTATGGGACTCGCTACTCTTACTGGACTTGGGTGGCTATTTCCTTTCCCATGTTAGGGAAGTTTTCGACTATAATCTCTTCAAATACTTTCCCAGGTCCTTTTTCTCTCTCTTTTCCTTCTGGGAGCCCTATAATGCGAATGTTGTTGCATTTAATGTTGTCCCAGAGGTCTCTTAGTCTGTCTTAATTTCTTTTCATTCTTTTTTCTTTATTGTGTTCCACAGCAGTGAATTCCACCATTCTGTCTTCCAGGTCACTTATCCGATCTTCTGCCTCAGTTATTCTGCTATTGATTCCTTCTAGTGTAGTTTTCATTTCAGTTATTGTATTGTTCATCTGTTTGTTTGTTCTTTAATTCTTCTAGGTCTTTGTTAAATATTTCTTGCATCTTCTTGATCTTTGCCTCCTTTCGTTTTCTGAGGTTCTGGATCATCTTCAGTATCATTATTGTGAATTCTTTTTCTGGAAGGTTGCCTATCTCCACTTCATTTAGCTGTTTATCTGGGGTTTTACCTTGTTTCTTCATCTAGTGTATAACCCTCTGCCTTTCCATCTTGTCCATCTTTCTGTGAATGTGGTGTTTGTTCCACAGGCTGCAGGATTCTAGTTTGTCTTGCTTCTGCTCTCTGTCCTCTGGTGGATTAGGGTATTTAAGAGGCTTGATGGGAGGGACTGGTGGTGGGTAAAGCTGACTGTTCTCTTGTTCTCTTAATTGGGAGTAGTTTCTCTTCCTTTTCATTTTTCATGTTGTAGTATCTAGAGCCTGTGCTGGATGTGAGGCATGGCTTCCTCTCTCTTCTGTGGATGTCACAGTCAGGGGTGGGGCCTATTCTCCAGTTGTTGAAGTAGAAGCCCTTATTGTTGGGTTGGATCAAGCTCCATTGCCACTGAGTGCATGTTTTTGCCTCAAATGTGGTGATTACTGAAGCTAGTGAGGCCCGTGTGGTCACAGTTGACCTATGTGTTGCCTTTGTAGGCATCCTCAGTTCTGCTCAGAAGCAGCCCAATATTGTGTCCCTTTCTCTGTCGTATTCTTCCCACATCTAGTGCAAAGCTGTGGTGGGGAGTAGACTGGGACTGGGGGTTAGGGGATTGTGAGTGCAGGGTTAGGGGATTGTGAGTGCAGGAATTGAGTTGGCTGTGCTGTTGTCTGAGATCTGGGCTGCCTCTTTGGCAGAGTACTCCCAGGACCTATCTACCCCAGATCTAGCACTAAGCTAGCTGTGATGTATAGTGGGTGGAGCTTGGGCACTCTTGCTGGGAGATAAACCACTGCATACTCTTGGAACATGCTGACAATAGCCATCGCCACCCCACATGGACCACACCCTGGGACCTCCAGCCTATCTCTACATAGCTAAATGAGTCATTTTCCAGGGCCTGTCTGCCCAAGATTCAGCACTTAGCCATTTGTGCACCTGTGGTGCTGCCCCATGTGTACATTGACAATGTCTGCCACAGCTACACCTGCTGCTGTGTGTGTTCACTGACAATAGTCTTCTCAGATCCACTCATATCACACCCCAGGTGCCCTGGTCTGTCTCTGCACAGCTAGGCTGAGTCTCTGCCCAGGTCTCACACCAGGCTGTATTGGGGCATGTGTGAGGCTGTGTTGTTCACCGCTTCAGATTGGCAAGTGTGACAAGGCACCAGCCACCAGTAAAGGGTCTGTCTGCCTTGATTGTCAGCAAGCTAGCATGTACATACTTCTCACAAGTAGAGCCTAGGCTCCTACAGCCCTTCTCTCTGTCTTGGTGGATTTCCCAGCAGGTAAAACAGCCTAATTCCTCCATGTAGGATCCCAGGACAGGGATACCCAGATTGTGGCTCAAACTGCTAACCCCCCAGGGCAAAGGTCCACCCATGCAGACCTCCTCCTCCTTACAGATACCTCCTAGAAGCGCAGATCCTTACCTGATGCCTTTTTTCCCCCTACTTGGTTAGGTGGAGATCTTTCTTGCAGCTTTGATTATATAGGAGTTCTTCTGCCAATTTCCAAATAGTTTTCTATGAAAAATACTTAACTAAAAGCCAAGTGTAATCCTCTCTGAAGACCTCAGAAGGCAAGAATTATCTTCATACTCATCTTTGCCATGCTCCAGGTTACCAGTAATCCCCTGGAGGGGAGATTGTACAGGCATCTGGTGCTCTGGTTTTTATGTCTGATGCCCCAGTTTTGCGACTGCCACCCTGGGGATGCCCCTAGAACTTCTGACTCTGGTGACAAGTGAGGCTTGCATTCACAGGTCCCATGGAACTGTAACAAGTAGAGAAACAGATCCTGGCCAGCTGTCCTGGGCAGTCTTTCCATAAAAGAGGTCTATTTGTTTGTCCTGGAGCTTTGGTATGAGGGGCAGGCTTCTGGTTTGGCACATATCTAGGAGCCTACTTAGGTGCTCTCCAGGGACAGAAGGCAGTGGATGCCATTTTAGCATTCTCCCTCTGCCTTGCTCCAGTTCACTATATTTGTCAGGAGATTGTACACTAGTCTGATACCCCAATTTTTGTAGCTGTCACCCAGGGGACACCTCTAGATTACCTGGCTATGTTGACTAGTGGGGCTAATGCTAATGGGTCCCGCAGGACTGTGACAAATGGAGAAAGTATTCTTAACCAGCTACCACGGGTCCCGCAGGACTGTGACAAATGGAGAAAGTATTCTTAACCAGCTACCACCTCCGAGGGCACACGTGAGAGGTAACAGACTGAGGCACCCAGTCTTTCTGTGAAAGAGGTCTATTAGCTTATCTTTATAGCTGTGTCCTGAGGGGCAGGCTTCTAATTAAACACATACCTAAGAACTCAATGTAATCCTTTCCAAAGACCTCAAAGGGCAGGAGCTATCTTCACACTCCCTCTGCCATGATCCAGATCACTGGTAACTCCTAAAGGGAAGTTGTGCACACACCTGGTGTCCTGGCTTCTATGTCTGGTGCTCCAGTTTTCATGGTTGCCCATTAGGGGAAGTACCTTGATCTCCTAGCTCTAGTGGCCAACAAGACTTTTGTTCTTGAGTTCAATGTGATGGTAGGATAGAAACAGTTCTGTGCTAGCTATCATTCCAAGGCTCAGTGAAGAAGGAACAGAAAGAAATGCCTATCTCCCAATCCTCCCCTAAAATAAGTATATTTGCATACTTTAAAGGTTGCTGCCTGAGAGTCCATTTTCCATACAGACTGAATCTAAAGGCTGACTGAGATCCTCCTGTTTGTAACAACAGGTCTTGACACACTCTCAACTGCTGGAAACCACTAAAAGTAAAATAGGCTGCTTGGATAAGCACAAAGTTTTGAGAGACAACAAAGATTGGGGCAGGGTGGAACAATTAGGTTCATCTCCCACAGGAGGCCAATCCTTCAAGACTGGGATAGGTAGTTGTTTTATTTAATGCATAGAAACCAACATAAAGAGTCCAGGAAAATGAAAAAACATAGAAATATATTTCAAACAAAAGACAAGATGAAAGGAAGCTCAGACGTTTCTAAATAAAATGAACCCAAAGAGACCCACAACAAGACACTATAATTAAAGTGTCAAAAGTTAAAGACAAGGAGAGAATCTTAAAAGTAGCAAAGGAAAACAATTGTTAAGCATAAGGGAATCCTCATAAGACTATCAGCAAATTTTTCAGCAGAAACTTTGCAGCCTGGAAGTGAGTAGCACAATGTGTTCAAAGTGCTGAAAGAAAAAAACTCTGCCAAGCAAGAATATTCTAACTGGCAAAGTTGTCATTCAAAATTGGAGGAGAAATAGTTTTCTTGGTAAGCTAAAGCTAAAGAAATTCATCACCATGAATGGCCTTACAGGAAATATTAAAGGGACTTCTTTAAGTTGAAAAGAAATGGTGGTAATTAGTAACAGGAAAAAATATCAAAGTATAAATCTTACTGGTAAAGGTAAATATATAGTATTGATAAAATTCAAAGTAACCCAATGATGTAAAGGTGGTAGGTTAATCACTTGTAAAGTTAGTATGAAGGTTAAATGGCAAAAGTAGTTAATATAACTATAATAATTTGCTAAGGGATACATAAGGCTGTACACACTGTCTCCTCCTCTCTCAAGCAGAAAGGGGAGATGGGAGGAAAGTAGACAAAATTCTCTGCCATAGCCCCCTGGCAACCTTGCATGCATCCATATTTGCCATGTAAGCAAAGGCTTTAACTACAGCAAATCTGGATCTTGGTTCAGTGCCTCTGATCCTCCCAGAACAGAAGCTGGTGGGAGGCATGTGATGAGTTTCTATAAGGTCACCTCCCACTTGCCTCCTTAACTCTCCTGCCAGGCTATCATCATAAGACAACTTTTCATTGCCTCTTGCGTTCTGATGAGGTATCAAGCTTCCTGACTCATCTCTTTCAGAATAGAGCTAAAGAACATAAAACCACTTATCTTAAGGCTGGAGTTGGCTCCTCAGCACCGGAGTATCCACAGTTCACACTATAGGCATCTGCCTCTTTTATTTATTTATTTTTTTTGCCTCT
This sequence comes from Phocoena phocoena, assembly GCF_963924675.1. Classification (NCBI taxonomy): domain Eukaryota; kingdom Metazoa; phylum Chordata; class Mammalia; order Artiodactyla; family Phocoenidae; genus Phocoena; species Phocoena phocoena. The sequence goes on from NC_089240.1 coordinate 47,585,282, forward strand.
TTTATTTTGGTGTCATCCTTTTCAGTGTGTGAGACAAAGACCCAGGAAAATGGCACCTTTGACTACTCTTCCTTTTGTGGTCCATACAAGTAATAAACAGTCTGAATCTAAAAGTTGCTCATTGTTCTGAAGAATGTTCTCTGTCCCTAGTCCAATAATTTTAACAATACTCCCCATGGGTCTGGGAACTCCCCAGCAATAGCCCAAGCCTAGACTATTTCCCCAGCTATCCCCCTCTGACTCCATGCTTAGGCAAGTGAGGAGACACTCTGGTAAAATCACTAACCTGTCTGGATTGACTCCAACTCCATGGTTCCAACATTTCCTCAGGTATCACAATCATGCTCCAGAACTTACAGGCAAATCGCTGGTCAGCAACATTTCACAGTCCCCTCAATGGACATTCTAAACCCTTACCTCTCTCCTTCAGCTCTCTTTGTCTCACCTAAATACATACCTCTGTATAGAAGGCAATCTGCCTTCAATGTATGTGGGACATGAAGTAAGTAAATAGCAAAGTCAGTTCCTGGCTTTTGACTTTGAAAATCCTTGATTTGGGCATAAGGCAAATTCATCCATAAGCCTAAGTGAACAGTCAGGGTCAGTTTTTCCTTTGAGACTAGATTAAATTTTCCCAATATAAGAAGAGGAGAAAAGTCTCAAAGACAAAGCAAAGAGAGATTAGATACCACTGTGGACTCTGAGAATGGAACCTATAGTCTGCTAAAACTCAGACTGAGACTCCAGAACTCCTAGATTAGTCTGAATATCAGGAAGAAGAGTGAATTTTTTTTCCTCACTAGTGTAGAGGACAGGTACCTGGCAAAATCCCAGAGTCCCCTCGTTGCATCACAATTTGCAAGAATAAAGAAGACATTTCTGTGTAGTATCTAGGCAAATAAACCTGCCCATAATTTCCTATAGTGAAGAGCAGTGCAAGAGCAATAAAACATTTTCCAAGGAAGGAAACTGAAGTGATTCTGTGATCAGAACAAGGAAGAGGTATCAGTGACTGGCATAGACAAATGACCAAAAGCCTCACAAGAATATATCTCAGTGATGCCAGCATGGATATATAAGAGCACAGAGTATTAGATGCCTAACTCTGTATCCTCCCTCCAGAATATAAATACATCCCTGGAGAGAAGTATGTCAAAGGGGAAAGAGTCCTTAAATAGCTGAAATTAAGTATCCACCATCCTAGTGTGATGGGGATGAAGAAAGAAAAAAATAGTGTTAGAAAAAAAAGAAAGCAATATTTCTTACACCCTTTAGTGGACATGGTTTCGTACTATTAATATAGGGGAGTTTAGAAATAGTTATAAGTGGGGAAAGTTAACAAATTTCTAAGTTAACTAACCACATCTGTGCCTAAGAACAAAAGAGTAAGACTCCTACTGCCCCCTGGTGGAAGTGTACTCTAAAGTGGATGCTCCCTTCAGTTCTGAGTGGAAAAAATGCTTTCCTTCCTACTTGCTGTACTGCTTTGTTTCATTTTGTTTTTCCTGAGAGTGGTTTTACTTTTATTAATATTGTTGACATAATTTTATAGGTCCAAAATGGAGCTGCTCCTACCAGGGGTGCCATGTCAGCAAGTTGAAATTTAGATAGCTTTTGTGTTCCTGTAAATGTTCTGCTTGCCCAGAAACGTAGTACATATACCGGGTCAGCCAATCCCCAAATGTCAAGCCAACTCTGGACACTGTACTATTTTCTTGTCCCTTCTCATCCCAAACAAGGTTGAGTCTGTGGCCTCAGCTAATCAGAAATTTTCTATTTTTCTCTTCCTTTTTCTTTATTCTTTGTCCCATAAAAGCTTTCTTCCTTCTGCTCTGTTTTGCAGTTCTCTGAATGGAGAATGTCAGCTACATGAAACGTTATTTTTAATCTTGACGAATAATTTAAAAAAATATTTTAACTTGAAGTAGAGTTGATTTACAATGTTATATTAGTTTCAGGTGTATAACATAGTGATTCTATATTTTTAAAGATTATACTCCATTTAAAGTTATAAAATATTGGTTATATTCCCTGTGCTGTACATTGTATCCTTGTATCTTATTTATTCTATATGTAGTAATTTGTACCTCTTAATCCCCTTCCCCTATTTTGCCACTCCCCTTATACCTCTCCCCACTGGTAACCACTAGTTTGCTCCCTATATCTATGAATCTGTTTCTGTTTTGTTAGATTCATTAGTTTGTGTTTATTTTTTAGATTCTACATAGAAGTGATAACATACTATTTGCCCTTAACTGACTTACTTCACTAAACATAATGACCTCTATGTACATCCATGTTGTTGCAAATGGCAAAATTTCATTCTCTTTTATGACTGAATAATTGATATTCCACCGTGTATGTGTGCGTGTGTGTGTTTGTACATCTTCTTTATCCATTCATCTGTTGACGGACCACTTAGGTTGCTTCCATATCTTGGCTATTGTAAATAATGCTGCTGTGAACATTGGGATGCATATATCTTTTCAAATTAGTGTTTTCATTTTCTTTGGATATATACCCAGGGGTGGAATTGCTGGATCATATGGTAGCTCTATTTTCAGTTTTTTGAGGAACCTGCATACTGTTTTGCATGGTGGCTGCACCAATTTACATTCCCATCAACAATGTACTAGGGTTCCCTTTTATGCAGTCTTCACCAACATTTGTTATTTTATGTTCTTTTCGATGATAATTATTCTGACAGGTGTGAGGTGATATCTCATTGTGGTTTTGATTTGCATTTCCCTCATGATTAGTGATATTGAGCATTTTTCATATGCCTGTTGGTCATTTTTATGTCTTCTCTGGAAAAATATCTATTCAGGTCTTCCACCCATTTTTAAAAAATTATTATTTTTATTTATTTATTTTTAACATCTTTATTGGGGTATAATTGCTTTACAATGGTGTGTTAGTTTCTGCTTTATACCAAAGTGAATCAGTTATACATATACATATGTTCCCATATCCCTTCCGTTTTACATCTCCCTCCCTCCCACCCTCCCTATCCCACCCCTCCAGGTGGTCACAAAGCACCGAGCTGATCTCCCTGTGCTATGTGGCTGCTTCCCACTAGCTATCTACCTTACGTTTGGTAGCGTATATATGTCCATGCCTCTCTCTCTCTTTGCCACAGCTCACCGTTCCCCCTCCCCATATCCTCAAGTCCATTCTCTAGTAGATCTGTGTCTTTATTCCTGTCTTACCCCTAGGTTCTTCCACCCATTTTTAAAATCAGGTTGCTTGTTTGTTTATATTGAGTTATATGAGCAGTTTATATATTTTGGATATTAACCCCTTATCAGACATATCATTTGCACATATCTTTTCCCATTCAATAGGATGTCTTTTTGTTTTCTCAATGGTTTCCTTTGCTGTACAAAATCTTTCAAGTTTAATTAGGTCCCATTTGTTTATTTTTGCTTTCGTTTCCCTTGCTTGAGGAGACAGATCCAAAAAAATATTGCTGAGACATGCCAAAGAGTGTACTATCTATGTTTTCTTCTAAGAGTTTTGTAGTTTCTGGTCTTACATTTAGGTTTTTAGTCCATTTTGACTTTATTTTTGTATATGGTGTGAGAAAATGTTCTAATTTCATTCCTTTACATGTAGCTGTTCAGTTTTCCCAACTCCACTTATTGAAAAGACTCTCTTTTGCTATTGCATATTTTTGCATCCTTTGTCATAGATTAATTAACCATATGTGTGTGGGTTTATTTCTGGGCTTTCTATTCTGTTCCACTGATCTATGTGTCTGTTTTTTGCCGGTACCATACTGTTTTGTCATGCTGTTTCATATCCCTGTATTTCTATACATACTGTTTCCTTTGGCTAGAACCATCTTTCTCTGAACCTTGTTCACCTGATGAAGGTAAGTTCCCATTCATGTTTTATGTTTCAACTCAAGTATTTCTTTCTCTACAAAGCCTTTTCTGTCCTCCCATCTCTGATCTCACACCTCAGCACAGGTAAAAATAATCTTTCCTTTCTTTGTTTTCCAATATGTTGGTATATGTATCTGCATGTTATCTAAACTAATTTATTACTGTTGTTTTTTACATATTTGCTTCCTAAAAATCTGTTAGGTCTTTCAAGGCATGAAGTTAGGCCTGACTAATCTTACAATCCCCAAGTTACAAAGCAGAGGACAGACACAGTGTATTAAATCTCAGGGACTGTTTGGTGATATGTTTCATGGATATATGGAGAAAAAAACCAATATCTTTTCTATTAAATGTATATAATTTAAGGTTTTATTAATTACTTTAAGGTTTTATTTAATTACTTTATGTATTTTAACTTTTTCCTGCTATATATATTCTATTTTGAAATTAGATCATTGAAATCTGTACTATAACGTATGTTTTTATTTCCCATTCTAATAATTTGGGTGATAGGCATTTAGCTCTTATGTTGCTATGACTCCTTCAGAAAATATGATTTGTATTATTGTTGATGATCCTCTTTATCGTATTTAGTGAATTTAAGCTTAAATTAAGCTTAAATTGTCTAATACTAATGTAGTTATTGTCTAATACTAATGTAATTGTCTAATACTAATGTAGCTATTTATGCTTTCTTTTAATGTTATGTATTCCACTCACTTGTGAGATTAGGGAGCAGAAAAATACCCAGAGTTTCTCACAGAAATATGTGGGGGGGGCAGGGGAAAGGCTTATCACATCAGCTCAGTCAAACATCTTAAAAATAAGTCAATTATTAGAGTAAATTGAGGCATAAGGAGATAAGGGAAGTAGAACAGCTAGGAAGTAGAACAAGCATCAACTTCAAAGTCAGTGCTCCTTCTACTTCCCTGGACCCCCACATCTACACATGTCCAGTGAGGTCCTCCATGGCTACAACATATTGGATCATGAAATCTACCATGATAACTGAGCTAGTCAACCCAGACTAGCCTTGCAGTATGGGTAGAAGATGATACATATACAGCCTTCTCCCTTCTCAATTCTGGTGGATGGTGGCAAGTCAGCTTCACCTGTATGAATGGGGTGGGATAGGATGGAGGGTGCTATGATCTGAATGTTTGTGTGCCTCCAAAATTCATATGTTGAAGTCCCAAAAATGATGATACTAAGAGTTAGAGCTTTGGGGAGGTGCTTAAGTCATGAGGGTAGTGCCTTCATAAATGGAATTAGAGCCTTATGAAGGAGACCCCACAGAGATCCCTAGCCCCTTCTACCATGTGAGAACACAATAATAAGGCATCAGCTATGAACCAGGAAAAGGCAACCATGCCAGTAGCTTGATCTTGGACTTCCAACCTCCAGAACTATGAGAAATAAATTTCTGTTGTTCATAAGCTTACCCAGTCTGTGGTATTTTATTATAACAGCTCAAATTGACTAAGACAGAGGGATTACCAAACAGAAAGCCACGTAAAGTGACATCAAAAGGGGCAATATCCGGGGAGGATGAGAAGTAATCCCTGTACCACATGCTGTTTATTTTTTCTTGCCTGCAACACTATTCCACCTGTCCAAATGCCATGCTTCTCTCCAAACCTACAACCAGCTCTTCCTGCCCTGCCTCTTCCAATAAGCCCACCCTGAGAGAACCATCCCTCCCCTCAGCACCAAGGCTGCGCCCCTCATTCATAACCTCACCCTGACTCACCATCCTTCCCAGGAGCCAGTCTCTGAAGAGTGTCATGTCCTCAGGAAAACTGGGTCTCTTCCAAGAGGGGTCATGTGGTGTGTGTTGTGGAGAGAGACGGACACACAGACAGGTTCTAAGTCTCCTCCCATGCCCCTTACTGGTGTAAGAAATTGCAGTCTAGCAAGGTTCTCTTCTGGGATAGAATTTCATGTGCTTTCTTCCCCCTCTACTTTCTGACTGTCAGAATAACGTGTGTGAATAAGACTTTTAGCACCTCATGAAATCACAGATGAATTTCTGGTCCCAGATGTTTGCTGAGCTGGCCACAAGATCAACTCCTCTGGAATTTCAGCCCAAGACAAATGTCCATTTAGACATGCCTCTGTGCCTCCTTTTTTCCAGAAAATGGAAACTAGGGAGTTCTGCTCCCCACCCCCCTTTCCTGCTAATGCTTTCAGGAAGATTAGGGGAAAACTGAGCCCTCAAACTCTCTGAGATGCCTGCTTACATACATTCCCTTGGCTTCCTTCCTTTCAGAGGTCTTTGTTCTGTTTTATCCCCACAGGATTGGCTATCTGCTCTGTTTTAACATTTAAGGAGAAGTGAGCATATCAATTTACATTCCCACCAACAGTGCAAGAGTGTTCCCTTTTCTCCACACCCTCTCCAGCAATCCCACTACTGGGCATATACCCTGAGAAAACCATAATTCAAAAAGAGTCATGTGCCAAAATGTTCATTGCATCTCTATTTACAATAGCCAGGACATGGTAGCAACCTAAGTGTCCATCAACAGATGAATGGATAAAGAAGATGTGGAGGGGACCTTGAAGATGGCGGAAGAGTAAGACGCGGAGGGGACCTTGAAGATGGCGGAAGAGTAAGACGTGGAGATCGCCTTCCTCCCCACGGATACACCAGAAATACATCCACACGTGGAACAACTCCTACAGAACTCCTACTGAAGGCTGGCAGAAGACCTCAGACCTCCCAAAAGGCAAGAAACTCCCCACGTACCTGGGTAGGGCAAAAGAAAAAAAGAAAAAACAGAGACAAAAGAATAAGGACGGCACCTGCACCAGTGGGAGGGAGCTGTGAAGGAGGAAAAGTTTCCACACACTAGGAAGCCCCTCCGCGGGCGGAGACTGCGGGAGGCGGAGGGGGGAGTTTCGGGACCGCGGAGTAGTGCACAGCGACGGGTGCGGAAGGCAAAGCGGGGAGATTCCTGCACAGACGATTGGTGCCGACCAGCACTCACCAACCCGAGAGGCTTGTCTGCTCACCCGCTGGGGCGGGCGGGGCTGCAAGCTGAGGCTCGGGTTTCGGTTTTGGACGGAGCGCAGGGAGAGGACTGGGATTGGCGGCTTGACCATAGCCTGAAGGGGTTAGTGCACCACGACGAGCCGGGAGGGAGTTCGGGGAATAAGCCTGCACCTGCCGAAGAGGCAAGAGACTTTTTCTTCCCTCTTTGTTTCCTGGTGCGCGAGGAGAGGGGTTTAAGAGCGCTGCTTAAAGGATCTCCAGAGACGGGCGCGAGCCGGGTTAAAAGCGTGAACCCCAGAGACGGGCGTGAGCCGCGGCTAAAAGCGCGAACCCCAGAGACGGGCGGGAGACGCTAAGGCTGCTGCTGCCGCCACCAAGGGGCCTGTGTGCGAGCACAGGTCACTCTCTACACCCCTCTTCCGCGGAGCCTGTGCAGCCCGCCACTGCCAGGTTCCCGGGATCCAGGGACAACTTCCCCGGGAGTACGCACGGCGGGCCTCAGGCTGGTGCAACGTCACGCCGGCCTCTGCCGCAACGTCACGCCGCCTCTGCCGCCGCAGGCCCGCCCCGCACGCAGTGCCCCTCCTTCCCCCATCCCCCAACCCCCGGCCTGAGTGAGCCGGAGCCCCCGAATCAGCGGCTCCTTTAACCCCGTCCTGTCTGAGCAAAAAACAGACGCCCTCCAGCGACCTACACGCAGAGGCAGGGCCAAATCCAAAGCTGAGCTCCTGTGAGCTGTGAGAACAAAGAAGAGAAAGGGAAATCTCTCCCAGCAGCCACAGAAGCAGCGGATTAAAGCTCCACAATCAACTTGATATACCCTGCATCTGTGAAACACCTGAATAGACGAGGAATGATCCCAAATTGAAGAGGTGGAATTTAGGAGCGAGATCTATGATCTTTTTTCCCTTTTCCTCTTTTTGTGAATGTGTACGTGTATGCTTCTGTGTGAGATCTTGTCTGTATACTCTTGCTTCCACCATTTGTCCTAAGGCTCTATCCGTCCATGATTCTTTTTAGAAATTCTTTTTCTTAATAATTAAGTTTAATTGTAATAACTTTATTATACTTTACCTTCGTTCTTTCTTTCCTTCCTTCCTTCCCTCCTTTAGACAACGAATCACCCCAAATTGAGGAGGTGGTCTCTGAGAGCAAGATTTATGATTTTTCCCCCTTTACCACTTTTTGTGAAGGTGTATGTGTATGCTTCTGTGTAAGATTTTCTCTGTATAGCTTTGCTTCCAACATTTGTCCTAAGGTTCTATACGTCCCTTTTTTTTTTCTAAATATTTTTTAATTCAATAACTATATTATACTTTATTTTATTTTTACTGTATCCTCTTTCTTTCTTTTCCTTCTTTCCCTCCTTCCTTCCTTCCTTCCTCCCTACCTCCCTCCCTCCTTTCTATCCCTCTTTGCTTTTTTCTCAAGTGCTCATGGAACATTCTCCAGGATAGATCATATCTTGGGTCACAAATCAAGCCTTGGTAAATTTAAGAAAACTGAAATTGTATCAAGTATCTTTTCTGACCACAACGCCATGAGACTAGATATCAATTACAGGAAAAGATCTGTAAAAAATACAAACACATGGAGGCTAAACAATACACTACTTAATAATGAAGTGATCACTGAAGAAATCAAAGAGGAAATAAAAAAATACCTAGAAACAAATGACAATGGAGACACAACGACCCAAAACCTATGGGATGCAGCAAAAGCAGTTCTAAGGGGGAAGTTTATAGCAATACAAGCCCACCTTAAGAAGCAGGAAACATCTCGAATAAACAACCTAAACTTGCACCTCAAGCAATTAGAGAAAGAAGAACAAAAAAACCCCAAAGCTAGCAGAAGGAAAGAAATCATAAAAATCAGATCAGAAATAAATGAAAAAGAAATGAAGGAAACGATAGCAAAGATCAATAAAACTAAAAGCTGGTTCTTTGAGAAGATAAACAAAATAGATAAACCACTACCACACTCATCAAGAAAAAAAGGGAGAAGACTCAAATCAATAGAATTAGAAATGAAAAAGGAGAAGTAATAACTGACACTGCAGAAATAAAAAAAATCATGAGAGATTACTACAAGCAACTCTATGCCAATAAAATGGACAATCTGCAAGAAATGGACAAATTCTTAGAAATGCACAACCTGCCAAGACTGAATCAGGAAGAAATAGAAAATATGAACAGACCAATCACAAGCACTGAAATTGAAACTGTGATTAAAAACCTTCCAACAAACAAAAGCCCAGGACCAGATGGCTTCACAGGTGAATTCTATCAAACGTTTAGAGAAGAGCTAACACCTATCCTTCTCGAACTCTTCCAAAATATAGCAGAGGGAGGAACACTCCCAAATTCCTTCTACGAGGCCACCATCACCTTGATACCAAAACCAGACAAGGATGTCACAAAGAAAGAAAACTACAGGCCAATATCACTGATGAACATAGATGCACAAATCCTCAACAAAATACTAGCAAACAGAATCCAAGAGCACATTAAAAGGATCATACACCATGATCAAGTGGGGTTTATTCCAGGAATGCAAGGATTCTTCAATATACGCAAAGCTATCAATGTGATAAACCATATTAACAAATTGAAGGAGAAAAACCATATGATCATCTCAATAGATGCAGAGAAAGCTTTCGACAAAATTCAACACCCATTTATGATAAAAACCCTCCAGAAAGTAGGCATAGAGGGACATTTCCTCAACATAATAAAGGCCATATATGACAAGCCCACAGCAAACATCATCCTCAATGGTGAAAAACTGAAAGCATTTCCACTAAGATCAGGAACAAGCCAAGGTTGCCCACTCTCACCACTCTTATTCAACATAGTTTTGGAAGTTTTAGCCACAGCAATCAGAGAAGAAAAGGAAATAAAAGGAATCCAAATCGGACAAGAAGAAGTAAAGCTGTCACTGTTTGCAGATGACATGATACTATACATCGAGAATCCTAAAGGTGCTACCAGAAAACTACTAGAGCTAATCAATGAATTTGGTAAAGTAGCAAGATACAAAATTAATGCACAGAAATCTCTGGCATTCCTATATACTAATGATGAAAAATCTGAAAGTGAAATCAAGAAAACACTCCCATTTACCATTGCAACAAAAAGAATAAAATATCTAGGAATAAACCTACCTAAGGAGACGAAAGACCTGTATGCAGAAAATTATAAGACACTGATGAAAGAAATTAGAGATGATACAAATAGATGGAGAGATATACCATGTTCTTGGACAGGAAGAGTCAACATTGTGAAAATGACTCTACTACCCAAAGCAATCTACAGATTCAATGAAATCCCTATCAAACTACCACTGGCATTTTTCACAGAACTAGAACAAAAAATTTCGCAATTTGTATGGAAACACAAAAGACCCCGAATAGCCAAAGCAATCTTGAGAACGAAAAAAGGAGCTGGAGGAATCAGGCTCCCTGACTTCAGACTATATTACAAAGCAACAGTAATCAAGACAGTATGGTACTGGCACAAACACAGAAAGATAGATCAGTGGAACAGGATAGAAAGCCCAGAGATAAACCCACGCACATATGGACACCTTATCTTTGATAAAGGAGGCAGGAATGTACAGTGGAGAAAGGACAGCCTCTTCAATAAATGGTGCTGGGAAAACTGGACAGGTACATGTAAAAGTATGAGATTAGATCACTCCCTAACACCATACACAAAAATAAGCTCAAAATGGATTAAAGACCTAAATGTAAGGCCAGAAACTATCAAACTCTTAGAAGAAAACATAGGAAGAACACTCTATGACATAAATCACAGCAAGATCCTTTCTGACCCACCTCCTAGAGTAATGGAAATAAAAACAAAAATAAACAAATGGGACCTAATGAAACTTCAAAGCTTTTGCATAGCAAAGGAAACCATAACCAAGACCAAAAGACAACCCTCAGAATGGGAGAAAACATTTGCAAATGAAGCAACTGACAAAGGATTAATCTCCAAAATTTACAAGCTGCTCATGCAGCTCAATAACAAAAAAACAAACAACCCCATCCAAAAATGGGCAGAAGACCTAAATAGACATTTCTCCAAAGAAGATATACAGAATGCCAACAAACACATGAAAGAATGCTCAACATCATTAATCATTAGAGAAATGCAAATCAAAACTACAATGAGATATCATCTCACACCGGTCAGAATGGCCATCATCAAAAAATCTAGAAACAATAAATGCTGGAGAGGGTGTGGAGAAAAGGGGACACTCATGCACTGCTGGTGGGAATGTGAATTGGTTCAGCCACTATGGAGAACAGTATGGAGGTTCCTTAAAAAACTACAAATAGAATTACCATATGACCCAGCAATCCCACTACTGGGCATATACCCTGAGAAAACCAAAATTCAAAAAGAGTCAGGTACCAAAATGTTCATTGCAGCTGTATTTACAATAGCCCGGAGATGGAAACAACCTAAGCGCCCATCATCGGATGAATGGATAAAGAAGATGTGGCACATATACACAATGGAATATTACTCAGCCTTAAAAAGAAATGAAATTGAGCTATTTGTAATGAGATGGATAGACCTAGAGTCTGTCATACAGAGTGAAGTAAGTCAGAAAGAAAAAGACAAATACCGTATGCTAACACATATATATGGAATTTAAGGAAAAAAAAGTCATGAAGAACCTAGGGGTAAGACAGGAATAAAGACGCAGACCTACTGGAGAACGGACTTGAGGATATGGGGAGGGGGAAGGGTGAGTTTTGACAGGGCGAGAGAGAGTTATGGACATATACACACTAACAAACGTAGTAAGGTAGATAGCTGGGGGGAAGCAGCCGCAAGGCACAGGGATATTAGCTCGGTGCTTTGTGACAGCCTGGAGGGGTCGGATGGGGAGAGTGGGAGGGAGGGAGACGCAAGAGGGAAGACATATGGGAACATATGTATATGTATAGCTGATTCACTTTGTTATAAAGCAGAAACTAACACACCATTGTAAAGCAATTATACCCCAGTAAAGATGTTTAAAAAAAAAAAAAAAAGATGTGGCACATATATACAGTGGAATATTACTCAGCCATAAAAGAAACTAAATTGAGTTATCTGTGGTGAGGTGGATGGACCTAGAGTCTGTCATACAGAGTGAAGTAAGTCAGAAAGAGACAAACAAATGCCATATGCTAACACATATATATGGCATCTAAGAAAAAAAAAAAGGTCATGAAGATCCTAGGGGTAATACGGGAATAAAGACACAGACCTACTAGAGAATGGATTTGAGGAATGGGGAGGGGGAGGGGTAGGCTGTGTTGAGGTGAGAGAGTGGCATGGACCTATATACACTACCAAACGTAAAATAGATAGCTAGTGGGAAGCAGCCGTGTAGCACAGGGAGATCAGATAGGTGGTTTGTGACCACCTAGAGGGGTGGGATAGGGAGGGTGGGAGGGAGGAAGACGCAGGAGGGAAGAGATATGGGAACATGTGTATATGTATAACTGATTCACTTTGTTATAAAGCAGAAACTAACACACCATTGTAAAGCAATTATACTCCAATAAAGATGTTAAACAAAAAAAGGAGAAGTGGGGAGGGAGCTGCTTTATACCTTAGGGTTTAAGAGTGCAGGCTCACAATTATTGGGAAAGATGGAGGAACAAGAATTAGATTTTATCCTCTCACACAAAAGAAACAAAATAGGACAAAATTTATGAAACAACGTGTTTCAAGACACTGGACATCAGGTAACAAAGGACAATGATCCCTGAGAAATGGGAAACAAGTGAGGTGGGGTCTATTATTGCCCCAGCTTACAATTTTGAGGCACAAGTAGGTAGAACTAAGGTGAAGCCCACGGGATTCCCTGAGTTAGAAGATGGAGTTGGAAGTCGAGATCAAGTCAGAGACAGTCCACAGGACAGAGTAAGGAGATGAGATAGCTGCACAGAGTAAGAACTCCAGAGATCTGTAAAGCGTTCTTCTCAAGTATTCAGCTGAGTTCTGATTAGTGTGTGCAGGTGAGGAAACTACCAGAGGCTAGGGAAAAAACAACCTCAAAATATTATAAGAAAGAATACCTGAGACTCATTCAAAGTGGAAAAGAGTGTCTGTCTCCATCAGCCAGTCTGGAAAACCTCATAAACCTTGGTGCATTAGTTAGAGTACACAGAAGGGACTTGCCTCCATATTGGGGAATAATTACCTTAAGATTGATTGAGAATTGCTCTAGTACTGCCTAAAAAATACATAAAAGGAACACCTGAAAGGAGTAAACAATTTCCTAGTAACTGTGTCCCAGAACGAAGATGAAAGGTATGGTATTTATAGAAATGCAAAAATTATCAGCACTCAACAACATAAAATTAATAATGTCTCAGAACTGATAAAAAAATTATCAGGCATTCAAAAATGGAACATATGAGTGAAAATGAGAAAAATCAGTCAATGGAAAATGACCCCTAACTGACACAGACACTACAATTAAGAGACAAGGTCATTAAAATAGTTACTGTAACTATATTCTATATGTTCAGAAATTAATTAGAAACACAGAAGGTATACAAAATATCTGCAATGAACTTCTAGAGATGATAACTACCATGTTTGAGATGGAAAATGCACTGAATGGGATTGCTGGAAGATTAAACATTCCAGTGAAAAGGTCAGTGAAGTTAAAACAGAATGAAACACAAAGAAAAAAGATATTTTAAAAAATAAACAGAGAATCATTAAGCTTTGGGACTTTTTTTTTCCTTTGAGTTGAGTTTTATTTTATGAAGTCTGAAAGTCTTATGTCATAAAGAAAAGGATTCTAACATTGAGGAGGTCTGTTTCTTTTTTTTTTAAAGGATACAATTATTATTCAATTTATTATTCCCTATATACAAAAAAATAGCTTGGTAAAACATTAAAAGCTTTCACTTTTAGACTGAGAATAATTCATATCTCCCAAATATTCCCACTTCTAGTTAACACTGTACTGGAGATCTTAGCAAGTACAATAATACAAGAAATATAACTACAAGGTATAAGAATACAGAAAGGGGGGGGGACCTTGAAGATGGCGGAAGAGTAAGACGCGGAGATCGCCTTCCTCCCCACGGAAACACCAGAAATACATCTACACGTGGAACAACTCCTACAGAACACCTACTGAAGGCTGGCAGAAGACCTCAGACCTCCCAAAAGGCAAGAAACTCCCCACGTACCTGGGTAGGGCAAAAGAAAAAAAGAAAAAACAGAGACAAAAGAATAAGGATGGCACCTGCACCAGTGGGAGGGAGCTGTGAAGGAGGAAAAGTTTCCACACACTAGGAAGCCCCTCCGCGGGCGGAGACTGCGGGAGGCGGAGGGCGGAGCTTCGGGACCGCGGAGTAGTGCACAGCGACGGGTGCGGAGGGCAAAGCGGGGAGATTCCTGCACAGAGGATCGGTGCCGACCAACACTCACCAACCCGAGAGGCTTGTCTGCTCACCCGCCGGGGCGGGCGGGACTGCGAGCTGAGGCTCGGGTTTCGGTTTTAGACGGAGCGCAGGGAGAGGACTGGGATTGGCGGCTTGACCATAGCCTGAAGGGGTTAGTGCACCACGACGAGCCGGGAGGGAGTTCGGGGAATAAGCCTGCACCTGCCGAAGAGGCAAGAGACTTTTTCTTCCCTCTTTGTTTCCTGGTGCGCGAGGAGAGGGGTTTAAGAGCACTGCTTAAAGGAACTCCAGAGACGGGCGTGAGCTGCGGCTAAAAGCGCGAACCCCAGAGACGGGCGCGAGCCGCGGCTAAAACCGTGGACCCCAGAGACGGGCGGGAGACGCTGGGGCTGCTGCTGCTGCCACCAGGAGCCTGTGTGCGAGCACAGGTCACTCTCCGCGCCCCTCTTCTGCGGAGCCTGTGCAGGCCACCACTGCCAGGTTCCCAGGATCCAGGGACAACTTCCCCGGGACAACGCACGGCGGGCCTCAGGCTGGTTCAACGTCACGCCGGCCTCTGCCGCAACGTCACGCCGCCTCTGCCGCCGCAGGCCCGCACCGCACGCAGTGCCCCTCCTTCCCCCATCCCCCAACCCCCGGCCTGAGTGAGCCGGAGGCCCCGAATCAGCGGCTCCTTTAACCCCGTCCTGTCTGAGCAAAAAACAGACGCCCTCCAGCGACCTACACGCAGAGGCAGGGCGAAACACAAAGCTGAGCTCCTGTGAGCTGTGAGAACAAAGGAGAAAGGGAAATCTCTCCCAGCAGCCACAGAAGCAGCGGATTAAAGCTCCACAATCAACTTGATATACCCTGCATCTGTGGAATACCTGAATAGACAAGGAATGATCCCAAATTGAAGAGGTGGAATTTAGGAGCGAGATCTGTGATTTTTTTCCCTTTTCCTCTTTTTGTGAATGTGTACGTGTATGCTTCTGTGTGAGATCTTGTCTGTATACTCTTGCTTCCACCATTTGTCCTAGGGCTCTATCCGACCATGGTTTTTTAAAAAAAAATTTTTTTCTTAATAATTAATTTTAATTGTAATAACTTTATTATACTTTACCTTCGTTCTTTCTTTCTTTCTTTCTTTCTTTCCTTCCTTCCTTCCCTCCTTTACACAACGAATCACCCCAAATTGAGGAGGTGGTCTCTGAGAGCAAGATTTATGATTTTTCCCCCTTTACCTCTTTTTGTGAACGTGTATGTGTATGCTTCTGTGTAAGATTTTCTCTGTATAGCTTTGCTTCCAACATTTGTCCTAAGGTTCTATCCGTCCCTTTTTTTTCTTTTAAACATTTTTTAATTCAATAACTATATTATACTTTATTTTATTTTTACTGTATCTTCTTTCTTTCTGTCGTTTTTCCTTCTTTCCCTCCTTCCTTCCTTCCGTCCTCCCTCCCTCCCTCCCTCCCTCCCTCCTTTCTTTCCTTCTTTGCTTCTTTCTTCCTTCCTTCCTTTCCTCCTTTCCTTCTTTCTTTCCTCATACTTCTACTAATTCTCTCTACTTTTTCTCCCTTTTATTCTGAGCCGTGTGGATGAAAGGCTCTTGGTGCTCCAGCCCAGGAGTCAGGGCTCTGCCTCTGAGGTAGGAGAGCCAACTTCAGGACACTGGTCAACAAGAGACCTCCCACCTCCACATAATATTACACGGTGGAACTCTCCCAGAGACCTCCATTTTAACACCAGCACCCAGCTTCACTCAATGACCAGCAAGCCACAGTGCTGGACAACCTATGCCAAACAACTAGCAAAACAGGAACACAACCCCACCCATTAGCAGAGAGGCTGCCTAAAATCATAATAAGGCCACAGACACCCCAAAACACACCACCAGACGTGAACCTGCCCACTAGAGAGACAAGATCCAGCCTCATCCAGCACAACACAGGCAGTAGTCCCCTCCACCAGGAAGCCTACACAACCCACTGAAACAACCTTAGCCACTGGAGACAGACATCAAAAACAACGGGAACTACGAACGTGCAGCCTGCAAAAAGGAGACCCCAAACACAGTAAGATAAGCAAAATGAGAAGACAGAAAAATACACAGCAGATGAAGGAGCAAGATAAAAACCCACCAGACCTAACAAATGAAGAGGAAATAAGCAATCAACCTGAAAAACAATTCAGAATAATGATAGTAAGGATGATCCGAAATCTTGGAAGTAGAATGGACAAAATGCAAGAAACAGTTAACAAGGACATAGAAGACATAAAGATGAAACAAGAAACGGTGAACCACACAATAAATGAAATTAAAAGTACTCTAGATAGGATCAATAGCAGAATAACTGAGGCAGAAGAACGGATAAGTGACCTGGAAGATAAAGTAGTGGAAATAACTACTGCAGAGCAGAATAAAGAAAAAAGAATGAAAAGAACTGAGGACAGTCTCAGAGAGCTCTGGGACAACATGAAACGCACCAACATTCGAATTATAGGGGTTCCAGAAGAAGAAGAAAAAAAGAAAGGGACTGAGAAAATATTTGAAGAGATTATAGTTGAAAACTGCCCTAATATGGGAAAGGAAATAGTTAATCAAGTCCAGGAAGCACAGAGAGTCCCATACAGGATAAATACAAGGAGAAATACGCCAAGACACATATTAATCAAACTGTCAAAAATTAAATACAAAGAAAACATATTAAAATCAGCAAGGGAAAAACAACAAATAACACACAAGGGAATCCCCATAAGGTTAACAGCTGATCTCTCAGCAGAAACCCTAGAAGCCAGAAGGGAGTGGCAGGACATACTGAAAGTGATGAAGGAGAAAAGCCTGCAACCAAGACTACTCTACCCAGCAAGGATCTCATTCAGATTTGATGGAGAAATTAAAACCTTTACAGACAAGCAAAAGCTGAGAGAGTTCAGCACCACCAAACCAGCTTTACAACAAATACTAAAGGAACTTCTCTAAACAAGAAACACAAGAGAAGGAAACGACCTATAATAACGAACACAAAACAATATAGAAAATGGGAATAGGAACATACATATCGATAATTACCTTAAATGTAAATGGACTAAATGCTCCCACCAAAAGACACAGATTGGCTGAATGGATACAAAAACAAGGCCCTTATATATGCTGTCTACAAGAGACCCACTTCAGACCTAGAGACACATACAGACTGAAAGGTAAGGGATGGAAAAAGATATTCCATGCAAATGGAAACCAAAAGAAAGCTGGAGTAGCAATTATCATATCAGACAAAATAGACTTTAAAATAAGGACTATTAAAAGGGACAGAGAAGGACACTACATAATGATCAAGGGGTCGATCCAAGAAGAAGATATAACAATTGTAAATATTTATGCACCCAACATAGGAGCCCCTCAATACATAAGGCAAATACTAACAGCCATAAAAGGGGAGATCGACAGTAACACATTCATAGTACGGGACTTTAACACCCCACTTTCACCCATGGACAGATCATCCAAAATGAAAATAAATAAGGAAACACAAGCTTTAATTGATACATTAAACAAGGTGGACTTAATTGATATTTATAGGACACTCCATCCAAAAACAACAGAATACACATTTTTCTCAAGTGCTCATGGAACATTCTCCAGGATAGATCATATCTTGGGTCACAAATCAAGCCTTGGTAAATTTAAGAAAACTGAAATTGTATCAAGTATCTTTTCTGACCACAACGCCATGAGACTAGATATCAATTACAGGAAAAGATCTGTAAAAAATACAAACACATGGAGGCTAAACAATACACTACTTAATAATGAAGTGATCACTGATGAAATCAAAGAGGAAATAAAAAAATACCTAGAAACAAATGAAAATGGATACACAACGACCCAAAACCTATGGGATGCAGCAAAAGCAGTTCTAAGGGGGAAGTTTACAGCAATACAAGCCCACCTTAAGAAGCAGGAAACATCTCGAATAAACAACCTAAACTTGCACCTCAAGCAATTAGAGAAAGAAGAACAAAAAAACCCCAAAGCTAGCAGAAGGAAGGAAATCATAAAAATCAGATCAGAAATAAATGAAAAAGAAATGAAGGAAACGATAGCAAAGATCAATAAAACTAAAAGCTGGTTCTTTGAGAAGATAAACAAAATAGGTAAACCACTAGCCAGACTCATCAAGAAAAAAAGGGAGAAGACTCAAATCAATAGCATTAGAAATGAAAAAGGAGAAGTAACAACTGACACTGCAGAAATAAAAAAAATCATGAGAGATTACTACAAGCAACTCTACGCCAATAAAATGGACAATCTGGAAGAAATGGACAAATTCTTAGAAATGCACAACCTGCCAAGACTGAATCAGGAAGAAATAGAAAATATGAACAGACCAATCACAAGCACTGAAATTGAAACTGTGATTAAAAACCTTCCAACAAACAAAAGCCCAGGACCAGATGGCTTCACAGCTGAATTCTATCAACCGTTGAGAGAAGAGCTAACACCTATCCTTCTCGAACTCTTCCAAAATATAGCAGAGGGAGGAGCACTCCCAAATTCCTTCTACGAGGCCACCATCACCTTGATACCAAAACCAGACAAGGATGTCACAAAGAAAGAGAATTACAGGCCAATATCACTGATGAACATAGATGCAAGAATCCTCAACAAAATACTAGCAAACCAAATCCAACAGCACATTAAAAGGATCATACACCATGATCAAGTGGGATTTATTCCAGGAATGCAAGGATTCTTCAATATATGCAAATCTATCAATGAGATAAACCATATTAACAAATTGAAGGAGAAAAACCATATGATCATCTCAATAGATGCAGAGAAAGCTTTCGACAAAATTCAACACCCATTTATGATAAAAACCCTCCAGAAGGTAGGCATAGAGGGAACTTTCCTCAACATAATAAAGGCCATATATGACAAGCCCACAGCAAACATCATCCTCAATGGTGAAAAACTGAAAGCATTTCCACTAAGATCAGGAACAAGACAAGGCTGTCCACTCTCACCACTCTTATTCAACATAGTTTTGGAAGTTTTAGCCACAGCAATCAGAGAAGAAAAGGAAATAAAAGGAATCCAAATCGGAAAAGAAGAAGTAAAGCTGTCACTGTTTGCAGATGACATGATACTCTACATAGAGAATCCTAAAGATGCTACCAGAAAACTACTAGAGCTAATCAATGAATTTGGTAAAGTAGCAGGATACAAAATTAATGCACAGAAATCTCTGGCATTCCTATATACTAATGATGAAAAATCTGAAAGTGAAATCAAGAAAACACTCCCATTTACCATTGCAACAAAAAGAATAAAATATCTAGGAATGAACCTACCTAAGGAGACGAAAGACCTGTATGCAGAAAATTATAAGACACTGATGAAAGAAATTAGAGATGATACAAATAGATGGAGAGATATACCATGTTCTTGGACAGGAAGAGTCAACATTGTGAAAATGACTCTATTACCCAAAGCAATCTACAGATTCAACGCAATCCCTATCAAACTACCACTGGCATTTTTCACAGAACTAGAACAAAAAATTTCGCAATTTGTATGGAAACACAAAAGACCCCGAATAGCCAAAGCAATCTTGAGAACGAAAAAAGGAGCTGGAGGAATCAGGCTCCCTGACTTCAGACTATACTACAAAGCAATAGTAATCAAAACAGTATGGTACTGGCACAAAATCAGAAAGATAGATCAGTGGAACAGGATAGAAAGCCCAGAGATAAACCCACGCACATATGGACACCTTTATCTTTGATAAAGGAGGCAGGAATGTACAGTGGAGAAAGGACAGCCTCTTCAATAAATGGTGCTGGGAAAACTGGACAGGTACATGTAAAAGTATGAGATTAGATCACCCCCTAACACCATACACAAAAATAAGCTCAAAATGGATTAAAGACCTAAATGTAAGGCCAGAAACTATCAAACTCTTAGAGGAAAACATAGGAAGAACACTCTATGACATAAATCACAGCAAGATCCTTTCTGACCCACCTCCTAGAGTAATGGAAATAAAAACAAAAATAATCAAATGGGACCTAATGAAACTTCAAAGCTTTTGCACAGCAAAGGAAACCATAAACAAGACCAAAAGACAACCCTCAGAATGGGAGAAAACATTTGCAAATGAAGCAACTGACAAAGGATTAACCTCCAAAATGTACAAGCAGCTCATGCAGCTCAATAACAAAAAAACAAGCAACCCCATCCAAAAATGGGCAGAAGACCTAAATAGACATTTCTCCAAAGTAGGTATACAGAATGCCAACAAACACATGAAAGAATGCTGAACATCATTAATCATTAGAGAAATGCAAATCAAAACTACAATGAGATATCATCTCACACCAGTCAGAATGGCCATCATCAAAATATCTAGAAACAATAAATGCTGGAGACGGTGTGGAGAAAAGGGGACACTCTTGCACTGCTGGTGGGAATGTGAATTGGTGCAGCCACTATGGAGAACAGTATGGAGGTTCCTTAAAAAACTACAAATAGAATTACCATATGACCCAGCAATCTCACTACTGGGCATATACCCTGAGAAAACCAAAATTCAAAAAGAGTCATGTACCAAAATGTTCATTGCAGCTCTATTTACAATAGCCCGGAGATGGAAACAACCTAAGCGC
Source organism: Phocoena phocoena (assembly GCF_963924675.1). Classification (NCBI taxonomy): domain Eukaryota; kingdom Metazoa; phylum Chordata; class Mammalia; order Artiodactyla; family Phocoenidae; genus Phocoena; species Phocoena phocoena. Next base: position 47,606,244 of record NC_089240.1, read on the forward strand.
CCATCATCGGATGAATGTATAAAGAAGATGTGGCACATATACACAATGGAATATTACTCAGGCTTAAAAAGAAATGAAATTGAGCTCTTTGTAATGAGATGGATAGACCTAGAGTCTGTCATACAGAGTGAAGTAAGTCAGAAAGAAAAGACAAATACCGTATGCTAACACATATATATGGAATTTACGGGAAAAAATTGTCATGAAGAACCTAGGGGTAAGACAGGAATAAAGACGCAGACCTACTGGAGAACGGACTTGAGGATATGGGGAGGAGGAAGGGTGAGTTTTGACAGGGCGAGAGAGAGTCATGGACATATACATACTAACAAACGTAGTAAGGTAGATAGCTGGGGGAAGCAGCCGCAAGGCACAAGGATATTGGCTCGGTGCTTTGTGACAGCCTGGAGGGGTGGGATGGGGAGAGTGGGAGGGAGGGAGACGCAAGAGTGAAGACATACGGGAACATATGTATATGTATAGCTGATTCACTTTGTTATAAAGCAGAAACTAACACACCATTGTAAAGCAATTATACCCCAATAAAGATGTTAAAAAATAAACGAATACAGAAATGAAGATATATTGTTCTTATTAAGTTATGAGCCCTTTTTTTTCCTTATTAGTTATCAATTTCATACACATCAGTGAATACATGCCAATCCCAATCGCCCAATTCATCACACCACCACCCACACCCCCGTGCCACTTTCCCACCTTCGTGTCCATACGTTAGTTCTCTACATCTGTGTCTCAATTTCTGCCCTGCACACCAGTTCATCTGTATCATTTTTCTAGGTTCCACATATATGCGTTAATATACGATATTTGTTTTTTTCTTTCTGACTTACTTCACTCTGTATGACAGACTCTAGATCCATTCACATCTCAACAAATAACGAAATTTTGTTCCATTTTATGGCCGAGTAATATTCCATTGTATATATGTACCACATCTTCTTTATCCATTCATCTGTCGATGGGCATTTAGGTTGCTTCCATGACCTGGCTATTGTAAATAGTGCTGCAATGAACATTGGGGTGCATGTGTCTTTTTGAATTATGGTTTTCTCAGGGTATATGCCCAGTAGTGGGGTTGCTGGGTCATATGGTAATTCTATTTTTATTTCTTTAAGGAGCCTCCATACTGTTCTCCATAGTGGCTGTATAAATTTACATTACCACCAACAGTGCAAGAGGGTTCCCTTTTCCCCAGCATTTATTGTTTGTAGATTTTCTGATGATGCCCATTCTAACTGGTGTGAGGGGATACCTCATTGTAATTTTGATTTGCATTTCTCTAATAATTAGTGATGTTGAGCAGATTTTCATGTGCTTCTTGGCCATCTGTATGTCTTCTTTGGAGAAATGTCTATTTAGGTCTTCTGCCCATTTTTGTATTGGGTTCTTTGTTTTTTTAATATTGAGCTGCATGAGCTGTTTATATATTTTGGAGATTAATCCTTTGTCCTTTGATTCATTTGCAAATATTTTCTCCCATTCTGAGGGTTGTCTTTTGGTCTTGTTTATGGTTTCCTTTGCTGTGCAAAAGCATCGAAATTTCATTAGGTCCCATTTGATTATTTTTGTTTTTATTTCCATTACTCTAGGAGGTGGGTCAAAAAAGATCTTGCCATGATTTATGTCAAAGAGTGTTCTTCCTATGTTTTCCTCAAAGAGTTTTGTAGTATCAAGTCTTACATTTAGGTCTCTAATCCATTCTGAGTTTATTTTTGTGTATGGTGTTAGGGAGTGTTCTAATTTAATTCTTTTTCATGGAGCTGTCCAGTTTTCCCAGCACCACTTATTGAAGAGACTGTCTTTTCTCCATTGTATATCCTTGCCTCCTTTGTCATAAATTAGTTGACCATAAGTGCATGGGTTTACCTCTTGGGTTTATCTTGTTCCATTGATCTATTTTTCAGTTTTTGTGCCAGTACCATATTGTCTTGATTACTGTAGCTTTGCAGTATTGTCTGAAGTCAGGGAGTCTGATTCCTCCAGCTCCGTTTATTTCCCTCAAGACTGCTTTGGCTATTCGGGTTCTTTTGTGTCTCCATACAAATTTTAAGATTTTTTGTTCTAGTTCCCTAAAAAAGGACTTTGGTAATTTGATAGGGATTGCCTTGAATCTACAGATTGCTTTGGGTGGTATAGTCATTTTCACAATATTGATTATTCCAATTCAAGAACATGGTATATGTCTCCATCTGTTGTTATCATCTTTAATTACTTTCATAAGTGTCTTATAATTTTATGCATACAGGACTTTTGTCTCCCTAGGTAGGTTTATTCCTCGGTATTTTATTCTTTTGGTTGCAATCGTAAATGGGAGTGTTTCTTGAATTTCTCTTTCAGATTTTTCATCATTAGTGTATAAGAATTCAAGAGATTTCTGTGCATAATTTTGTATCCTGCTACTTTACCAAATTCACTGATTAGCTCTAGTAGTTTTTTGGTAGCATCTTTAGTATTCTCTATGTATAGTATCATGTCATCTGCAAACAGTGACAGTTTTACTTCTTCTTTTCCAATTTGTATTCATTTTATTTCTTTTCCTTCCCTGATTGCCATGGATAGGACTTCCAAAACTATGTTGGATAATAGTGATGAGAGTGGACATCCTTGTCTTTTCCTGATTTTAGAGGAAAGCCTTCCCGTTTTTCACCACTGAGAAAGATGTTTGCTGTGGGTTTGTCGTATATGGCTTATATTATTTTGAGATAGGTTCCCTCTATGCCCACTTTCTGGAGAGTTTTTAGCATAAATTGCTGTTGAATATTCTCAAAAGTTTTTTCTGCATCTATTGAGACGATCATACGGTTTTTATTTTTCAGTTTGTTAATATGGTGTATCACATTGATTGATTTGCGTATATTGAAGAATCCTTGCATCCCTGGGATAAATCTCATATGATCATGCTGTATGAGCCTTTTAATGTTTTGTTGGATTCTGTTGGCTAGTATTTTGTTGAGGATTTTTGCATTCATATTCTTCAGTGATATTGGTCTGTAATTTTGTTTTTTTGTAGTCTCTTTGTCTGGTTTTGGTATCAGTGTGATGGTGGCCTCATAGAATGAGTTTGGGAGTGTTCCTTCCTCTGCAATGTTTTGGAAGAGTTTGAGAAGGATGCGTGATAGCTCTTCTCTAAATGTTTGATACAATTCACCTGTGAAGCCATCTGGTCCTGGACTTTTGTTTGTCAGAAGATTTTTAATCGCAGTTTCAATTTCATTACTTGTGATTGGTCTGTTCATATTTTCTATTTCTTCCTTGTTCAGTCTTGGAAGGTTATACCTTTCTAAGAGTTTGTCCATTTCTTCTAGGCTGCCCATTTTATTGGCATACAGTTGCTTGCAGTAGTCTCTTAGGATGCTTTGTATTTCTGTGGTGTCTGTTGTAACTTCTCCTTTTTCATTTCTAATTTTATTGATTTGAGTCCTCTCCCACTTTTTCTTGATGAGTCTGGCTAATGGTTTATCAATTTTGTTTACCTTGTTAAAGAACCAACTTTTAGTTTTATTGATCTTTGCCATTATTTTCTTTGTTTCTGTTTCATTTATTTCCACTCTGATTTTTATGATTTCTGTCCTTTTGCTAACTCTGGGTTTTGTTTGTTCTTCTTTCTCTAGTTCCTTTAGGTGTAAGCTTAGGTTGTCTATGTGAGATTTTTCTTGTTTCTTGAGGTAGGCTTGTATGGCTATAAAATTCCCTCTTAGAACTGCTTTTGCTGCATCTCATAGGTTTTGGATCGTCGTGTTTTCATTGTCATTTGTCTCTAGGTATTTTTTCATTTCCTCTTTGATTTCTTCAGTGATCTCTCGGTTATTTAGTAACGTAGTGTTTAGCCTCCATGTGTTTGTGTTTTTTACGTTTTTTTCCCTCTAATTCATTTCTAATCACATAGCATTGTTGTCAGAAAAGATGCATGATATGATTTCAATTTTCTTAAATTTACTGAGGCTTGATTTGTGACCCAAGATGTGATCTATCTTGGAGAATGTTCCGTGTGCACTTGAGAAGAAACTTAAATCTGCAGTTTTGGGATGGAATGTCCTATAAATATCAATTAAATATATCTGGTCTATTGTGTCATTTAAAGCTTCTGTTTCCTTATTTTCATTTTGGATGATCTGTCCATTGGTGTAAGTGAGGTGTTAAAACCCCTCACTATTATTGTGTTACTGTAGATTGCTTCTTTTAGGGCTGTTAGCAGTTGCCTTATGTATTGAGGTGCTCCTATGTTGGGTGCATATATATTTGTAATTATATCTTCTTATTGGATTGCTCCCTTGATCATTATGTAGTGTCCCTCCTTATCTCGTGTAACATTCTTTATTTTAAAGTCTATTTTATCTGATATGAGTATTACTACTCCAGCTTTCTTTTAATTTCCATTTGCATGGAATATCTTTTTCCATCCCCTCACTTTCAGTCTGTATGCATCCCTAGGTCTGAAGTGGGTCTCTTGTAGACAGCATATATATGGGTCTTGTTTTTGTATCCCTTCAGCAAGCCTGTGCCTTTGGTTGGAGCATTTAATCCATTCACATTTAAGGTAGTTATCGATATGCGTGTTCATAGACCATTTTCTTAATTGTTTTGGGTTTTTTTTTTAAACATCTTTGGGTTTGTTTTTGTAGGTCATTTCTTGTCTTGTGTTTTCCACTTAGAGAAGTTCCCTTAGCATTTGTTGTAGAGCTGGTTTGCTAGTGCTGAATTCTATTAGCTTTTGCTTATCTGTAAAGCTTTTGATTTCTCCATCAAATCTGCATGAGATCCTTGTTGGGTACAGTAATCTTGGCTGTAGGTTCTTCCCTTTCATCATTTTAAGTACATCATTCCACTCCCTTCTGGCTTGCAGAGTTTCTGCTGAGAAATCAGCTGTTACCCTTATGGGAGTTACCTTGTATGTTATTTTTCATTTTTCCCTTGCTGCTTTCAATAATATTTCTTTGTCTTTAATTTTTGCCAGTTTGATTACTATGTGTCTTCGTGTATTTTTCCTTGGGTTTATCATTTATGGGACCCTCTGCACTTCCTGGACTTAGGTGGCAACTTCCTTTCCCATGTTAGGGTAATTTTTGATTATAATCTCTTCAAATATATTCTTGGGTCCTTTCTATCTCATTTCTTCTGGGACATCTATAATGTGAATGTTGTTGCATTTAATGTTGTCCGAGAGGTCTCTTAAGCTGGTTTCATTTCTTCTTTTTTTTTAACATCTTTACTGGAGTATAATCACTTTACAATGGTGTGTTAGTTTCTGCTTTATAACAAAGTGAATCAGTTATACATATACATATGTTCCCATATCTCTTCCTTCTTGCATCTCCCTCCCTCACACACACCCTATAACATCCCGCTCCGTGGTCACAAACAATTGAGCTGATCTCCCTGTGCTATGCAGCTGCATAGCACTGGCTATCTATTTAACATTTGGTAGTGTATATATGTCCATGCCACTCTCTCACTTTGTCACAGATTACCCTTCCCCCTCCCCATATCCTCAAGTGCATTCTCTAGTAGGTCTGTGTCTTTATTCCTGTCTTAACCCTAAGTTCTTCATGACCTTTTTTTTTTTCGATTCAATATATATGTGTTAGCATTCGGCATTTGTTTTTCTCTTCTGACTTACTTCACTCTGTATGACAGACTCTAGGTCCATCCACCTCACTACAAATAACTCACATTCGTTTCTTTTGATGGCTGAGTAATATTCAATTGTATATATGTGCCACATCGTCTTTATCCATTCATTTGTTGATGGACACTTAGGTTGCTTCCACGTCCTGGCTATTGTAAATAGAGCTTCAATGAACATTTTCGTACACGACTGTTTTTCAACTATGGTTTTCTCAGGTACATGCCAGGTAGTGGGATTGCTGGGTCATATGGTAGTACTATTTTTAGTTTTTAAAGGAGCCGCCATACTATTCTCCATAGTGGCTCTACCAATTTACATTCTCACCAACAGTGCATGCATGTTCCCTTTTCTCCACACCATGCCCAACATTTATTGTTTCTAGATTTTTTGATGATGGCCGTTCTGACTGGTGTGAGATGATACCTCATTGTAGTTTTGATTTGCATTTCTCTAATGACAAATGACGTTGAGCATACTTTCATGTGTTTGTTGGCAATCTGTACGTCTTCTCTGGAGAAATGTCTATGTAGGTCTTCTGACCATTTTTAGATTGGGTTGTTTTATTTTTGTTATTGAACTGCATGAGCTGCTTGTAAATCTTGGAGATATATCCTATGACAGTTGCTTCATTACCAAATATTTTCTCCCATTCTGAGGGTTGTCTTCTGGTCTTGTTAATGGTTTCCTTTGCTGTGCAAAAGCTTTGAAGTTCCATTAGGTCCCATTTGATTATTTTTGTTTTTATTTCCATTTCTCTAGGAGATGGGTCAAAAAGGATCTTGCTGTGATTTATGTCATAGAGTATTCTGCCTATGTTTTCCTCTGAGTTTGATAGTGTTTGGCCTTACATTTAGGTCTTTAATCAATTTGGAGTTTATTTTTGTGTATGGTGTCAGACATTGTTTTTTTTTAATTTTTTTATTTTTAACCATCTTTATTGGAGTATAATTGCTTTACAATGGTGTGTTAGTTTCTGCTTTATAACAAAGTGAATCAGCTATACATATACATATGTTCCCATATGTCTTCCCTCTTGCGTCTCCCTCCCTCCCACTCTCCCCATCCCACCCCTCCAGGCTGTCACAAAGCCCTGAGCTAATATCCCTGTGCCTTGCGGCTGCTTCCCCCTAGCTATCTACCTTACTACGTTTGTTAGTGTGTATATGTCCATGACTCTCTCTCGCCCTGTCAAAACTCACCCTTCCCCCTCCCCATATCCTCAAGTCCGTTCTCCAGTAGGTCTGCGTCTTTATTCCTGTCTTACCCCTAGGTTCTTCATGACATTTTTTCCCCTTAAATTCCATATATATGTGTTAGCATACGGTATTTGTCTTTTTCTTTCTGACTTACTTCACTCTGTATGACAGACTCTAGGTCTATCCATCTCATTACAAATAACTCAATTTCATTTCTTTTTAAGGCTGAGTAATATTCCATTGTGTATATGTGCCACATCTTCTTTATCCATTCATCCGATTATGGACGCTTATGTTCTTTCCATCTCTGGGCTATTGTAAATAGAGCTGCAATGAACATTTTGGTACATGACTCTTTTTGAATTTTGGTTTTCTCAGGGTATATGCCCAGTAGTGGGATTGCTGGGTCATATGGTAATTCTATTTGTAGTTTTTTAAGGAACCTCCATACTGTTCTCCATAGTGGCTGAACCAATTCACATTCCCACCAGCAGTGCAAAAGTGTCCCCTTACATTTAGGTCTTTAATCCATTTTGAGCTTATTTTTGTGTATGGTGTTAGGGGGTGATCTAATCTCATACTTTTACATGTACCTGTCCAGTTTTCCCAGCACCATTTATTGAAGAGGCTGTGCTTTCTCCACTGTATATTCCTGCCTCCTTTATCAAAGATAAAGTGTCCATATGTGCGTGGGTTTATCTCTGGGCTTTCTATCCTGTTCCACTGATCTATCTTTCTGTGTTTGTGCCAGTACCATACTGTCTTGATTACTGTTGCTTTGTAGTATAGTCTGAAGTCAGGGAGCCTGATTCCTCCAGCTCCTTTTTTCGTTCTCAAGATTGCTTTGGCTATTCGGGGTCTTTTGTGTTTCCATACAAATTGCGAAATTTTTTGTTCTAGTTCTGTGAAAAATGCCAGTGGTAGTTTGATAGGGATTGCATTGAATCTGTAGATTGCTTTGGGTAGTAGAGTCATTTTCACAATGGTGATTCTTCCCATCCAAGAACATGGTATATCTCTCCATCTATTTGTATCATCTTTAATTTCTTTCATCAGTGTCTTATAATTTTCTGCATACAGGTCTTTCGTCTCCTTAGGTAGGTTTATTCCTAGATATTTTATTCTTTTTGTTGCAATGGTAAATGGGAGTGTTTTCTTGATTTCACTTTCAGATTTTTCATCATTAGTATATGGGAATGCCAGAGATTTCTGTGCATTAATTTTGTATCCTGCTACTTTACCAAATTCATTGATTAGCCCTAGTAGTTTTCTGGTAGCACCTTTAGGATTCTCGATGTATAGTATCATGTCATCTGCAAACAGTGACAGCTTTACTTCTTCTTGTCCGATTTGGATTCCTTTTATTTCCTTTTCTTCTCTGATTGCTGTGGCTAAAACTTCCAAAACTATGTTGAATAAGAGTGGTGAGAGTGGGCAACCTTGGCTTGTTCCTGATCTTAGTGGAAATGCTTTCAGTTTTTCACCATTGAGGATGATGTTTGCTGTGGGCTTGTCATATATGGCCTTTATTATGTTGAGGAAAGTTCCCTCTATGCCTACTTTCTGCCGGGTTTTTATCATAAATGGGTGTTGAATTTTGTCGAAAGCTTTCTCTGCATCTATTGAGACTATCATATGGTTTTTCTCCTTCAATTTGTTAATATGGTTTATCACATTGATAGATTTGCATATATTGAAGAATCCTTGCATTCCTGGAATAAACCCCACTTGATCATGGTGTATGATCCTTTTAATGTGCTGTTGGATTCTGTTTGCTAGTATTTTGTTGAGGATTTTTGCATCTATGTTCATCAGTGATATTGGCCTGTTTTTTTCTTTCTTTGTGACATCCTTGTCTGGTTTTGGTATCAAGGTGATGGTGGCCTCGTAGAAGGAATTTGGGAGTGTTCCTCCCTCTGCTATATTTTGGAAGAGTTTGAGAAGGATAGGTGTTAGCTCTTCTCTAAACGTTTGATAGAATTCACCTGTGAAGCCATCTGGTCCTGGGCTTTTGTTTGTTGGAAGGTTTTTAATCACAGTTTCAATTTCAGTGCTTGTGATTGGTCTGTTCATATTTTCTATTCCGTCCTGATTCAGTCTTGGCAGGTTGTGCATTTCTAAGAATTTGTCCATTTCTTCCAGATTGTCCATTTTATTGGCGTAGAGTTGCTTGTAGTAATCTCTCATGATTTTTTTTTATTTCTGCAGTGTCAGTTATTACTTCTCCTTTCTCATTTCTAATTCTATTGATTTGAGTCTTCTCCCTTTTTTTCTTGATGAGTGTGGTAGTGGTTTATCTATTTTGTTTATCTTCTCAAAGAACCAGCTTTTAGTTTTATTGATCTTTGCTATCGTTTCCTTCATTTCTTTTTCATTTATTTCTGATCTGATTTTTATGATTTCTTTCCTTCTGCTAGCTTTGGGGTTTTTTTGTTCTTCTTTCTCTAATTGCTTGAGGTGCAAGGTTAGGTTGTTTATTCGAGATGTTTCCTGCTTCTTAAGGTGGGCTTGTATTGCTATAAACTTCCCCCTTAGAACTGCTTTTGCTGCATCCCATAGGTTTTGGGTCGTTGTGTCTCCATTGTCATTTGTTACTAGGTATTTTTTTATTTCCTCTTTGATTTCTTCAGTGGTCACTTCATTATTAAGTAGTGTATTGTTTAGCCTCCATGTGTTTGTATATGTTACAGATCTTTTCCTGTAATTGATATCTAGTCTCATGGCGTTGTGGTCAGAAAAGATACTTGATACAATTTCAAATTTCTTAAATTTACCAAGGTTTGATTTGTGACCCAAGATATGATCTATCCTGGAATATGTTCCATGAGCACTTGAGAAAAATGTGTATTCTGTTGTTTTTGCATGGAGTGTCCTATAAATATCAATTAAGTCCATCTTGTTTAATGTATCAATTAAAGCTTGTGTTTCCTTATTTATTTTCATTTTGGATGATCTGTCCATGGGTGAAAGTGGGGTGTTAAAGTCCCCTACTATGAAAGTGTTACTGTCGATCTCCCCTTTTATGGCTGTTAGTATTTGCCTTATGTATTGAGGTGCTCCTATGTTGGGTGCATAAATATTTACAATTGTTATATCTTCTTCTTGGATCAATCCCTTGATCATTATGTAGTGTCCTTCTTTATCCTTTTTAACAGTCCTTATTTTAAAGTCTATTTTGTCTGATATGAGAATTGCTACTCCAGCTTTCTTTTGGTTTCCATTTGCATGGAATATCTTTTTCCACCCCCTTATTTTCAGTCTGTATGTGTCTCTAGGTCTGAGGTGGGTCTCTTGTAGACAGCATATATAAGGGTCTTGTTTTTGTATCCATTCAGCCAATCTGTGTCTTTTGTTGGGAGCAGTTAGTCTATTTACATTTAAGGTAATTATCGATATGTATGTTCCTATTCCCATTCTATATTGTTTTGGGTTCGTTATTATAGGTCGTTTCCTTCTTTTGCATTTCTTATCTAGAGAAGTTCCTTTAGCATTTGTTGTAAAGCTGGTTTGGTGGTGCTGAACTCTCTCAGCTTTTGCTTGTCTGTAAAGATTTTAATTTCTCCATCAAATCTGAATGAGATCCTTGCTGGATAGAGTAGTCTTGGTTGCAGGTTCTTCTCCTTCATCACTTTCAGTATGTCCTGCCACTCCCTTCTGGCTTGTAGGGTTTCTGCTGAGAGATCAGCTGTTAACCTTATGGGGATTCCCTTGTGTGTTATTTGTTGTTTTTCCCTTGTTGCTTTTAATATGCTTTCTTTGTATTTAATTTTTGACAGTTTGATTAATATGTGTCTTGGCGTATTTCTCCTTGTATTTATCCTGTATGGGACTCTCTGTGCTTCCTGGACTTGATTAACTATTTCCTTTCCCATATTAGGGCAGTTTTCAACTATAATCTCTTCAAATATTTTCTTAGTCCCTTTCTTTCTTCTTCTTCTTCTGGAACCCCTATAATTCGAATGTTGGTGCGTTTCATGTTGTCCCAGAGGTCTCTGAGACTGTCCTCAGTTCTTTTCATTCTTTTTTCTTTATTCTGCTCTGTAGTAGTTATTTCCACTACTTTATCTTCCAGGTTACTTATCCGTTCTTCTGCCTCAGTTATTCTGCTATTGATCTTATCTAGAGTACTTTTAATTTCATTTATTGTGCTGTTCATCGTTGCTTGTTTCATCTTTATGTCTTCTAGGTCCTTGTTAACTGTTTCTTGCATTTTGTCCATTCTACTTTCAAGATTTCGGATCATCCTTACTATCATTATTCTGAATTCTTTTTCAGTTTGATTGCCTATTTCCTCTTCATTTGTTAGGTCTGGTGGGTTTTTATCTTGCTCCTTCATCTGCTGTGTGTTTTTCTGTCTTCTCATTTTGCTTATCTTACTGTGTTTGGGGTCTCCTTTTTGCAGGCTGCACGTTCGTAGTTCCCGTTGTTTTTGATGTCTGTCTCCAGTGGCTAAGGTTGGTTCAGTGGGTTGTGTAGGCTTCCTGGTGGAGGGGAGTAGTGCCTGTGTTGTGCTGGATGAGGCTGGATCTTGTCTCTCTAGTGGGCAGGTTCACGTCTGGTGGTGTGTTTTGGGGTGTCTGTGGCCTTTTTATGATTTTAGGCAGCCTCTCTGCTAATGGGTGGGGTTGTGTTCCTGTTTTGCTAGTTGTTTGGCATAGGTTGTCCAGCACTGTGGCTTGCTGGTCGTTGAGTGAAGCTGGGTGCTGGTGTTAAGATGGAAGTCTCTGGGAGATTTCCACCGTTTAATATTATGTGGAGCTGGGAGGTCTCTTGTTGACTAGTGTCCTGAAGTTGGCTCTCCTACCTCAGAGGCAGAGCCCTGACTCCTGGGCTGGAGCACCAAGAGCCTTTCATCCACACGGCTCAGAATAAAAGGGAGAAAAAGTAGAGAGAATTAGTAGAAGTATGAGGAATGAAAGAAGGAAAGGAGGAAAGGAAGGAAGGAAGAAAGAAGCAAAGAAGGAAAGAAAGGAGGGAGGGAGGGAGGAAGGAAGGAAGGAAAGAGAGAAAGAATGAGAAAATGTAGAGAGAATTAGTAGAAGTATGAGGAAAGAAAGAGGGAAAGGAGGAAAGGAAGGAAGGAAGAAAGAAGCAAAGAAGGAAAGAAAGGAGGGAGGGAGGGAGGGAGGAAGGAAGGAAGGAAGGTGGGAAAGAAGGAGAAAATGTAGAGAGAATTAGTAGAAGTATGAGGAAAGAAAGAGGGAAAGGAGGAAAGGAAGGAAGGAAGAAAGAAGCAAAGAAGGAAAGAAAGGAGGGAGGGAGGGAGGAAGCAAGGAAGGAGGGAAAGAAGGAAAAAAGACAGAAAGAAAGAAGATACAGTAAAAATAAAATAAAGTATAATATAGTTATTGTACTAAAAAATATTTAGGAAAAAAAAAAAAAAAAGGGACGGATAGAACCCTAGGACAAATGTTGGAAGCAAAGCTATACAGAGAGAATCTTACACAGAAGCATACACATACACGTTCACAAAAAGAGGCAAAGGGGGACAAATCATAAATTCTGCTCCCAGAGACCACCTCCTCAATTTGGGGTGATTCGCTGTCTAAAGGAGGGAAGGAAGGAAGGAAAGAAAGAAAGAACGAAGGTAAAGTACAATAAAGTTATTACAATTAAAATTAATTATTAAGAAAAAAATTTTTTTTAAAAAAAAAACCATGGACGGATAGAGCCCTAGGACATATGGTGGAAGCAAGAGTATACAGACAAGATCTCACACAGAAGCATACTCGCACACATTCACAAAAAGAGGAAAAGGGAAAAAAATCACAGATCTCGCTCTTAAATTCCACCTCTTCAATTTGGGATCACTCCATGTCTATTCAGGTATTCCACAGATGCAGGGCACATCAAGGTGATTGTGGAGCTTCAGTCTGCCGCCTCCGCAGCTGCCAGGAGAGACCTCCCCCTCTCCTCCCTGCTCTCACAGCTCACAGGAGCTCAGCTTTGTACCCGGCCCTGCCCCTGCGCGCAGGTCGCTGGAGGGCGTCTGTTTTTTGCTCAGACAGGACGGGGTTAAAGGAGCCGCTGATTCGGGAGCTCCGGCTCACTCAGGTCGGGGGTTGGGGGATGGGGGAAGGAGGGGCACTGCGTGCGGGGCGGGCCTGCGGTGGCAGAGGCGGCGTGACGCTGCGGCAGAGGCTGGCGTGACGTTGCACCAGCCTGAGACTCGCCGTGTGTACTCCCGGGGAAGTTGTCCCTGGATCCCGGGAACCTGGCAGTGGTGACCTGCACAGGCTCCGCGGAAGAGGGGCGCGGAGAGTGACCTGTGCTCGCACACAGGCTCCTGGTGGCAGCAGCAGCAACCCCAGCGTCTCCCGCCCGTCTCTGGGGTCCACGGTTTTAGCCGCGGCTCGCGCCCGTCTCTGGGGTTCGCGCTTTTAGCCGCGGCTCGCGCCCGTCTCTGGGGTTCGCGCTTTCAGCCATGGCTCGTGCCCGTCTCTGGAGTTCCTTTAAGCAGCGCTCTTAAACCCCTCTCCTCGCGCACCAGGAAACAAAGAGGGAAGAAAAAGTCTCTTGCCTCTTCGGCAGGTGCAGGCTTTTCCCCGAACTCCCTCCCGGCTAGTCGTGGCGCACCAACCCCTTCAGGATATATTCAAGCTGCCAACCCCAGTCCTTTCCCTGTGCTCCGTCCAAAACCGAAACCCGAGCCTCAGCTCGCAGCCTCGCCCGCCCCGGCGGGTGAGCAGACAAGCCTCTCGGGTTGGTGAGTGCTGGTCGGCACCGATCGTCTGTGCAGGAATCTCCCCGCTTTGCCCTCCGCACCCATCGCTGTGCACTACTCCGCGGTCCCGAAACTCCCCCCTCCGCCTCCCGCAGTCTCCGCCCGCGGAGGGGCTTCCTAGTGTGTGGAAACTTTTCCTCCTTCACAGCTCCCTCCCACTGGTGCAGGTGCCGTCCTTATTCTTTTGTCTCTGTTTTTTCTTTTTTTTCTTTTGTCCTACCCAGGTACGTGGGGAGTTTCTTGCCTTTTGGGAGGTCTGAGGTCTTCTGCCAGCCTTCAGTAGGAGTTCTGTAGGAGTTGTTCCACGTGTAGATGTATTTCTGGTGTATCCGTGAGGAGGAAGGTGATCTCCACGTCTTACTCTTCCGCCATCTTCCCCCTTCCCCAGGCATTGTTTTAATTTCATACTTTTACTTGTACCTTTCCAGTTTTCCCAGCACCACTTATTGAAGAGGCTGTCTTTTCTCCACTATATATTCTTGCCTCCTTTTCAAAGATAAGGTGTCCATATGTGCGTGTGTTTATCTCTGGGCTTTCTATTCCATTCCATTGATCTATATTTCAGCTTTTGTGCCAGTACCATACTGTCTTAATTACTGTAGCTTTGTAGTATAGTCTGAAGTCAGGGAGCCTGATTCCTCTAGCTCCATTTTGCATTCTCAAGATTGCTTTGGCTAATTGGGGTCTTTTGTGTTTCCATACAAAATGTGAAATATATTGTTCTAGTTCTGTGAAATATGTCAGTGGTTGTTTGACAGGGATTTCATTGAATCTGGAGATCCCTTTGGGTAGTAGTCATTTTCACAATGTTGATTCTTCCAATCAAAGAATATGGTATGTCTCTCCATCTATTTGTATCATCTTTAATTTCTTTCATGAGTGTCTCATAAATAACTGAATATGGGTATTTTGTCTCCTTAGGTAGGTTTATTCCTAGATATTTTATTCCTTTTGTTGCAATGGTAAATGGGAGTGTTTTTTTAATTTCACTTTCAGATTGTTCCTTATTACTGTAGAGGAATGCCAGAGATTTCTGTGCATGAATTTTGTATCCTGCTACTCTACCAAATTCATTGTTTAGCTCTAGTAGTTTTCTGGTAGCATCTTTAGGATTCTCTATGTAGAGTATCATGTTATCTGCAAAGAGTGACAGCTTTACTTCTTCTTTTCCGATTTGGATTCCTGGTATTTCTTCTTCTCCTCTAATTGGTGTGGCTACAACTTCCAAATCTATGTTGAATAATAGTGCTAAGAGTGGGCAACCTTGCCACGTTCCTGATCTTAGTGGAAATGCTTTCAGATTTACGCCATTGAGGACGATGTTGGCTGTGGGTGTGTCATATATGACCTTTATTATGTTGAGGAAAGTTCCCTCTATGCCTACTTTCTGCAGTGTTTTTATCATAAATCGGTGTTGAGTTTTGTCGAAAGCTTTCTCTAAATCTATAGTGATGATCATATAGCTTTTCTCCTTCAATCTGTAAGCATGGTGTATTACGTTGATTGATTTGCGTATATTGAAGAATCCTCGTATTCCTGGAATAAACCCCACTTGATCATGGTGTATCATCCTTTTAATGTGCTGTTGGATTCTATTTGCTAGTATTTTGTGGAGGATCTTGCCTCTATGTTCATCAGTGATATTGGCCTGTAGTTTTCTTTCTTTGTGACATCTTTATCTAGTTTTGGTATCAGGGCGATGGTGGCCTCGTAGAATGAGTTTGGGAGGGTTCCTCTCTCTGCTATATTTTGGAAGAGTTTGAGAAGGATAGGTGTTAGCTCTTCTCTAAATTGTTGATCAAATTCGCCTGTGAAGCCATCTGGTCCTGGGCTTTTGTTTGTTGGAAGATAGTTAATAACAGTTTCAATTTCAGTACTTCTGATTGGTCTGTTCACATTTTCTATTTCTTCCTTGTTCAGTCTTGGCAGGTTGTGCCTTTCTAAGAATTGATCCATTTCTTCCAGGTTGTCCATTTTATTGACATAGAGTTGCTTGTAGTAATGTCTCATGATCTTTTGTATTTCTGCAGTGTCAGTTGTTACTTCTCCATTTTCATTTCTACTTCTATTGATTTGAGTCTTCTCCCTTTTTTTCTTGATCAGTCAGGCTAATGGTTTATTAATTTTTTTTAATCTTCCCAAAGAATCAGCTTTTAGTTTTATTGATCTCTGCTATCATTTCCTATATTTCTTTTTCATTCATTTCTGATCTGATCTTTATGATTTCTTTCCTTTTGTTAACTTTGGGGGGTTTTTTGTTCTTCCTCTAATTGCTTTAGGTGCACAGTTAGATTTTTTATTTGAGATGTTTCATGATTCTTATGGTAGGATTGTATTGCTATAAACTTCCCTATTAGAACTGCTTCTGCTGCATTCCATAGGTTTTTGGTCGTCATGTCTACATTGTCATTTGTTTCTAGGTATTTTTTGATTTCCTCTTTCATTCCTTCAGTGATCACTTCGTTATTAAATAGTGTATTGTTTAGCCTCCATGTGTTTCTATTTTTTACAGATCTTTTCCTATAATTGATACCTTGTCTAATAGCATTGTTGTCGGAAAGATACTTGATACAATTTTAGTTTTCTTAAATTTACCAAGGCTTGATTTGTGACCCAAATATGATCTAGCTTGGAGAATGTTCCATGAGCACTTGAGAAAAATGTGTATTCTGTTGTTTTTGGATGGAATGTCCTATAAATATCAATTAAGTCCATCTTGTTTAATGTATCATTTAAAGCTTGTGTTTCCTTATCTATTTTCATTTTGGATGATCTGTCCATTGATGAAAGTGGTGTATTAAATTTCCCTACTATGATTGTGTTACTGTCGATTTCCACTTTTATGGCTGTTAGTATTTGCCTTATGTATTGAAGTGCTCCTATGTTGGATGCATAAATATTTTCAATTGTTATATCTTCTTTTTGGATTGATCCCTTGATCATTATGTAGTGCTCTTCTTTGTCTCCTCTAATAGTCTTTATTTTAAAGTCTATTTTATCTGATACGAGAATTGCTCCTCCAGCTTTCTTTTGGTTTCCATTTGCATGGAATAACATTTTCCATCTCCTCACTTTCAGTCTGTATGTGTCCTTAGGTGTGAAGTGGGTCTCTTGTAGACAACATACATATGGGTCTTGTTTTTGTATCCATTCAGCCAGTCTGTGCCTTTTGGTGGGAGCATTTAATCCATTTACGTTTAAGGTAATCATCGATATCTATGTTCATATTCCCATTTTCTTAATTGTTTTGGGTTTATTATTGTAGGTCTTTTCCTTTTCTTGTGTTTCTTGCCTAGAGAAGTTCCTTTAGCTTTTGTTGTAAAGCTGGTTTGGTCATGCTGAACTCTCTCAGCTTTTGCTTGTCTGTAAAACTTTTAATTTCTCCATCAAATCTGAATGAGTTCCCTGGAGGATAGAGTAACCTTGGTTGTAGATCTTTCTCCTTCATCACTATTTTTTTTTTTTTTTTTGCAGTATGCGGGCCTCTTACTGTTGTGGCCTCTTCCGTTGCGGAGCTCAGCCTCCAGATGCACAGTCTCAGCAGCCATGGCTCACGGTCCCAGCCGCTCTGTGGCATATGGGATCTTCCTGGACCAGGGCATGAACCCATGTCCCCTGCATTGGCAGGCCGACTCTCAACCACTGCACCACCATGGAAGTGCTCTCCTTCATCAATTTAAATATGTCCTGTCAGTCCCTTCTGGCTTGCAGAGTTTCTGCTGAAAGATCAGCTGTTAACCTTATGGGGATATCCTTGTGTGTTATTTGTTGTTTTTCCCTTGCTGTTTTTAACATGTTTTCTTTGCATTTAATTTTTGATAGTTTGATTAATATGTGTCTTTGTGTGTTTTTCCTTGGGTTTATCCTGTATGGGACTCTCTGTGCTTTCTGGGCTTGATTAACTATTTCCTTTCTCATATTAGGGAACTTTTCAACTATAATCTCTTCAAATATTGTCTGTCCCTTTCATTTTCTCTTCTTCTTCTGGGACCCCTATAATTCGACTGTTGGTTCGTTTAATGTTGTCCCAGAAGTCTCTAAGACTGTCCTCAGTTCTTTCCGTTCTTTTTTCTTTATTCTGCTCTGCAGTAGTTATTTCCACTATTTTATATTCCAGGTCACTTATCCGTTCTTTTGCGTCAGTTATTCTGCAATTGATCCCTTCTAGAGTATATTTAATTTCATTTATTGTGTTGTTCATCATTGCTTGTTTCCTCTTTCATTCTTTTAGATACTTGTTAAATGTTTCTTGCATTTTCTCTATTCTAGTTCCAAGATTTTGCATCATCTTTACTCTCATTATTCTGAATCCTTTTTCTGGTAGACTGCCTATTTCCTCTTCATTTGTTAGTTCTGGTGGGTTTTTACCTTGCTCCTTCATCTGCTGTGTGTTTTTCTGTCTTCTCATTTTGCTTATTTTACTGCGTTTGGGGTCTCCTTTTTGCAGGTTGCAGGTTCGTGGTTCCCGTTGTTTTTGGTATCTGTCACCAGTGGATAAGGTTGGTTCAGTGGGTTCTGTATGCTTCCTGGTGGGGGGGACTAGTGCCTGTGTTCTGGTGGATGAGCCTGGATCTTGTCTTTCCGATGGAAGGTCCTCGTCTGCTGGTGTATTTTGGGTAGTCTGTGGTCTTATTATGATTTTAGGCAGCCTCTGTGCTAATGGGTGGGGCTGTGTTCCTGTCTTGCTAGTTGTTTGGCATAGAGTGTCTAGCATTGTAGCTTCCTAGTCTTTGAGTGGTGCTGGGTCTTGGTGTTGAGATGGAGATCTCTGGGAGATTTTTGCCATTTGATATTACATGGAGTTGCGAGGTCTCTTGTAGACCAGTGTCCTAAAGTTGGCTATCCCACCTGAGAAGCACAGCACTGACTCCTGGCTGGAGAACCAAGAGCCTTTCATCCACACAGCTCAGAATAAAAGGGAGAAAAAATAGAAAGAAAGAAAGAAAGAAAGAAGGAAGGAAGGAAGGAAAGAAGAAAGAAAGAAAGAACATGAAATAAAATAAAGTTATTAAAAAAAGATAAAAAACAATTATTAAGAAAACATTTTTTAAAATAAAGAAAAACAAAACAAAACAAAACAGACGGACAGACCCTAAGGAAATTGGTGAAAGCACAGCTACACAGACTAAAACTCACAATGAAGCATAAACATACACAGTAACAAAAAGAGGAAAAGCGGCAAAAATAGTATATCTTGCTCCCATAGTCCACCTCCTCAATTTGGGATAATTCGTTGTCTATTCAGGTATTCCACACATGCAGGGTACATCAAGTTGATTGTGCAAATTTAATCCGCTGTTCCTGAGGCTGCAGGTAGAGATGTCCCTTTCTCTTCTTTGTTTGCACAGCTCTCAGGGTTCAACTTTGGATTTGGCCCCACCTCGGCATGTAGGACTCCTGAGGGTCAGATCTCGCTCAGAGAGGCCAGGGTTAAAAGAGCAGCTGATTCGGGGGCTCTGGCTCACTCAGGCCGGGGGGAGGGAGGAGTATGGAATGCAGGACGAGCCTTCGGTGCCGTGTGTTCTCCCAGGGAAGTTGTCCCTGGATCACGGTACCCTGGCAGTGGCGGGCTTCACAGGTTCCTAGGAGGGGCGGTGTGGATAGTGACCTGCCCTTGCACACAGGCTTCTTGGTGGAGGCAGCAGTAGCCTTAGCATCTCATGCCTCTCTCTGGGTTCCGCACTGTTAGCTGTGGCTTGCGCCCGTCTCTGGAGCTCCTTTAAGCAGCGCTCTTAATCCCTTCTCCTCACCCACTGGGAAACAAAGGGGGAAGAAAAAGTCTCTTGCCTCTCCGGCAGGTCCAGGGTTTTTCCCGGACTCCCTTGTGGCTAGCCGTGGTGCACTAACCCCTTTAGGTTGTGTTCATGCCTCCAACACCAGTCCTCTCTCTGTGATCAGAACGAAGCCCGAGACTCAGCTCTCAGCCCCTGCCCGCCCTGGTGGGTGAGCAGAGAAGCTTCTCGGGCTAGTGAGTGCTTGTTGGCACTGATCCTCTGTGCGGGAATCTCTCTGCTGTGCCCTCTGAACCCCTGTTGCTGTGCTCTCCTCCACGGCTCCGAAGCTTCCCCCCTCTGTCACATGCAGTCTCCGCCTGCAATGGGGCTTCCTAGTGTGTGGAAACCTTTCCTCCTTCACAGTGCCCTCGCACTGGTGAAGATCCCAGCACTATTCTTTTGTCTGTGTTTTTTCTTTTGCCCTACCCAGGTACGTGGGGGAGTTTCTTGCTTTTTGGGAGGTCTGAGATCTGCCAGTGTTCAGTGGGTGTTCTATAGGAGCAGTTCCACGTGTAGATGTATTTCTGATGTATCTGTGGGGAGGAAGGTGATCTCTGCATCTTACTCTTCTGCCATCTTCCTCAACTCCCCAGTGTTGAATATTCATGATTCTTTCTGAATTGTGGTTTTCTCAGGGTATATGCCCAGTAGTGGGCTTGCTAGGTTATTTGATAGTTCTATTTGTAGTTTTTAATGAACCTCCATACTGTTTTCCATAGTGGCTGTATCAATTTTTATTCCCACCAACAGTGCAAGACTTTTTCCTTTTCTCCACACCCTTTCCAGCATTTATTGTTTCTAGATTTTTGGATGATGGCCATTCTGACTGATCTCATCTCATTGCAGTTTTGATTTGCATTTCTCTAATGATTAATGATGTTGAGCATTCTTTCATGTGTTTGTTGGCAATCTGTATATCTTCTTTGGGGAAATGTCTGTTTAGGTCTTCTGCCCATTTTTGGATGGGGTTGTTAGTTTTTTTATTATTGAGCTGCATGGGCTGCTTGTAAATCTTGGAGATTAATCCTTTGTCAGTTGCTTCATTTGCAATTATTTTCTCCCATTCTGAGGGTTGTCTTTTGGTCTTGTTTATGGTTTCCTTTGCTGAGCAAAAGCTTTGAAGTTTCATTAGGTCCCATTTGTTTATTTTTGTATTCATTTGCATTTCTCTAGGAGTTGGGTCAAAAAGGATCTTGCTGTGATTTATGTCATAGAGTGTTCTGCCTATGTTTTCCTCTAACATTTTTATAGTGTCTGGCCTTACATTTAGGGGTTTAATCCATTTTGAATTTATTTTTGTGTATGGTGTTAGGGAGTGTTCGAATTTCATACTTTTACATGTATCTGTCCAGTTTTCCCAGCACCACATATTGAAGAGACTGTCTTTTCTCCACTGTATATTCTTTACTCCTTTATCAAAGATAAGGTGACCATATGTGCATGGGATCATCTCTGGGCTTTCTATCCTGTACCATTGATCTATATTTCTGTTTTTGTGCCAGTACCATACTGTCTTGATTACTGTAGCTTGGTAGTATAATATGAAGTCAGGGAGCTTGATTCCTCCAGCTCCATTTTATTTTCTTTTTAAATTTTTTTTGCTGTACGTGGGTCTCTCACTCTTGTGCCCTTTCCCGTTGTGGAGCACAGGGTCCGGCCTTGCAGGCTCAGTGGCCATGGCTCATGAGCCCAGCTGCTCCGCGGCATATGGGATTTTCCCAGACTGGGGCATGAACCCGTGTACCCTACATCGGCAGGCGGACTCTCAACCACTGTGCCACCAGGGAAGCCCCTCCAGCTCCATTTTTGTTCTCAAGATTGCTTTGACTATTCAGAGTCCTTTGTGTTTCCATACAAATTGTCAAATTTTTTATTCTAGTTCTGTGAAAAATGCCAGTGATAGTTTGATAGAGATTGCATTGAATCTGTAGATTGTTTTGGGTAGTAGAGTCATTTTCACAATGTTGATTCTTCCAATCCAAGAACATCATATATCTCTCCATCTATTTGTATCATCTTTAATTTCTTTCATCAGTGTCTTATAATTTTTTGCATACAGGTCTTTTTTCTCCTTAGGTAAGTTTACTCCTAGCTATTTTATTATTTTTGTAGCAATGGTAAATGGGTGTGTTTTCTTCATTTCACTTTCAGGTTTTTCATCATTAGTGTATATGAATGCCAGCGATTTCTGTGCATTAATTTTGTATGCTGCTACTTTACCAAATTCATTGATTATCTCTAGCAGGTTTTTGGTAGCATCTTTAGGATTCTCTATGTATAGTATCATGTCCTCTGCAAACAATGACAGGTTTACTTCTTCTTTTCTGATTTGGATTCCTTTTATTTCTTTTTCTTCTCTCATTGTTGTGGCTAAATCTTCCAAAACTATGTTGAATAAGAGTGGTGAGAGTGGGCAACCTTGTCTTGTTCCTGATCTTAGTGGCAATGGTTTCAGTTTTTCACCACTGAGGATGATGTTGGCTGTGGGTTTGTCATACATGGCCTTTATTAGGTTGGGGAAAGTTCCCTCTATGCCTACATTCTGCAGGGTTTTTATCACAAATGGGTGTTGAATTTTGTCAAAAGCTTTCTCTGCATCTATTGAGATGATCATATTGTTTTTCTCCTTCAATTTGTTAATATGGTGTATCGCGTTCATTGATTTGCATATATTGAAGAATCCTTGCATTCCTGGAATAAACCCCACTTGATCATGGTGTATGATCCTTTTAATGTGCTGTTGGATTCTGTTTGCTAGTAGTTTGTTGAGGTTTTTTGCCTCCAAATTCTTCAGTGATATTACTCTATAATTTTCTTTTTTTGTAGTATCTTTGGTTTCAGTATCAGTGTGATGGTGGCCTCATAGAATGAGTTTAGGAGTGTTCCTTCCTCCACAATTTTTTGGAAGAGTTTGAGAAGTATAGGTGTTAGCTCTTCTCTAAATGTTTGATAGAATTCGACTGTGAAGCCCTCTGGTCCTGGACTTTTTTTTGTTGGAAAACTTTTAATCACAGTTTCAATTTCATTACTTGTGATTGGTCTGTCCATATTTTCTATTTCTTCCTCGTTCAGTCTTGGAAGGTTATACCTTTCTAAGAATTTCTCCATTTCTTCCAGGTTACTCATTTTATTGGCGTACCGTTGCTTGTAGTAGTCTCTTAGGATGCTTTGTATTTCTGTGGTGTCTGTTGTAACTTCTCCTTTTTCATTACTAATTTTATTGATTTGAGTCCTCTCCCTGTTTTTCTTGATGAGTCTTTCTAATGGTTTATTGATTTTGTTTATCTTGTCAAAGAACCAGCTTTTAGTTTTATTGATCTTTGCTATTATTTTCTTTGTTTCTATTTCATTTATTTCTGCTCTCATCTTTATGACTTCTGTCCTTCTGCTAACTCTGGGTTTTGTTTGTTCTTCTTTCTCTAGTTCCTTTAGGTGTAAGGTTAGATTGTTTATTTCAGATTTTTCCTGTCTTGAGGTAGGCTTGTATAGCTATAAACTTCCCTCTTAGAACTGCTTTTGCTGCATCCCATAGGTTTCGGATCATCGTGTTTTCATTGTCATTTGTCTCTAGGTATTTTTTGATTTCCTCTTTGATTTCTTCAGTGATCTCTTGGTTCTTTAGTAACGTAGTGTTTAGCCTCCATGTGTTTGTGTTTTTTTACGTTTTTTTTTCTTGTAATTCATTTCTAATCTCATAGCGTTGTGGTCAGAAAAGATGCTTGATTTGATTTCAATTTTCTTAAATTTACTGAGGTTTGATTTGTGACCCAAGATGTGGTCTATCTTGGAGAATGTTCCATGAGCACTTGAGAAGAAACTTAAATCTGCAGTTTTGGGATAGAATGTCTTATAAATATCAATTAAATATATCTGGTCTATTGTGTCATTTAAAGCTTCTGTTTCTTTATTTATTTTCATTTTGGATGATCTGTCTATTGGTGTAAGTGAGGTGTTAAAGTCCCCCACTATTACTGTGTTACTGTCGATTTCCTCTGTTTGAGCTGTTAGCAGTTGCCTTATGTATTGAGGTGCTCCTATGTTGGGTGCATATATATTTATAGTTGTTATATCTTCTTATTGGATTGATCTCTTGATAATTATGTAGTGTCCCTCCTTGTCTCATGTAACATTCTTTATTTGAAAGTCTATTTTATCTGATATGAATATTGCTACTGCAGCTTTCTTTTAATTTCCATTTGCATGGAATATCTTTTTCCATCCCCTCACTTTCAGTCTGTATGTGTCCCTAGGTGTGAAGTGGCTCTTTTTTAGGCAGCATATATATGGGTCTTGATTTTATATCTTTTCAGCAAGCCTATGCCTTTGGTTGGAGCATTTAATCCATCACGCTTAAGGTAATTATCGATATGTATGTTCCTATGACCATTTTCGTAATTGTTTTGGGTTTGTTTTTGTAGGTCCTTTTCTTGTCTTGTGTTTCTCACTTAGAGAATTCCTTTAGCATTTGTTGTAGAGCTGGTTTGTTGGTGCTGAATTGTTTATTCTGTTCTGCAGTGTATTCCACCATTCTGTCTTCCAGTTCACTTATCAGTTATTCTGCTATTGATTCTTTCTAGTGTAGTTTTCATTTCAGGTATCATATTGTTCATCTCTGTTTGTTTGTTCTTTAATTCTTCTAAATCTTTGTTAAACATTTTTTGCATCTTCTCCATCTTTGCCTCCATTCTTTTTCCGAGGTCCTGGATCATCATCACTATCATTATCTTGGATTCTTTTTCTGGATCTTTGCCTATCTTCATTTATTTAGTTGTTTTTCTGGGGTTTTATCTTGTTCCTTCATCTGATACATAGCCCTCTGCTTTTTCACCTTGTCTATCTTTCTGTGAATGTGGTGTTTGTCCCACAGGTTGCAGGATTGTAGTTCTTCTTGCTTCTGTTGTCTGTCCTCTGGTGGATGATCGAGGAGGTCTGTTTCTTATTGTCTCACTCACACCTCACAACTTCACAGTATTGTATATAGAAACACTGCTGTCACTGACAAGTACTTTGGTGCATCCAATTTCAGGCTGGATGATATCTGACTGTAAATTCAGAGTCCTATTCTGACACAGTAGGATTATAATCACTGTGTTTCTAGAGTTTTAGATGTTGTATTCTGAATGGTAGATGTAACAGAGGCATCTGCTAGTGTTGGAGGGTCTCCTGCAGAGGCAGGGGGTGGCTGTGGCTCACCCTGGGGACAAGGACACTGGCGGCAGAAGTTCTGGGAAATATTTCTTGGTGTGAGCCCTCCAAGAGTCTGTCATTAGCCCCATCAAAGATCCCAGGTAGGCTTCAGTGTTGGGTCGCCTCTGGGACAACTTTAAATTGGCTAATATGCAAGAAATCTGAGTCCCTCGAGGATAGCAGGAGGGGAAAGGGAAAACCTCTGAAGGAATATTAAAGCAAATTTTTCCAAATTTGATGAAAATTATAAAGCTACAGATCCAAGAATCTCACAAACCCCAGTCACAAGAAACATGAAGAAGCTACACTGAGGTAATCATGTTCAAATTGTTCAAAACCAATGATAAAGAGAACATCTTAAAAACAGCCAGAGAAAAAATGGCATACTACATACAGAGAAACAAATATAAATATGACATATGACAGCAAATTTCTCAGGAGAAACATTGCAAGCAATAAGATAGTGGATCAGCAGGCTTAGAGTACCAAAAGAGAAATACTGTCAACCTAGAATTTTATACTCCATGAAAATATCTTTTAAAATGAAGGTGAATCCAGACATTTTCAGACATATGATGGTGAAAATAATTTAACACCAGCAGACGTTCAGTGCAAGAAATGTTAAAAGTCTTTCTTCAGGCATAAGGAAAATTATACCATATGGAATTACAGATCTACTATAGGGAGGGACTTCAGAGTTCTACTTCCACGTGTAAGGAGACTGGAAGTCACTGCTCCATCCTAAAAACAAGTAAAAAAAAAACTGAACAGATTAAAAAATAAAAATAAAAAAACACTTCTTGGATCTATAAGAAAGGGAAGGACTCAGGCAAAAGCCCTGCCCCCAAGATTGGAGAGATAGTCAAGTGAATACAGGGAGCCATAGCTCCAGAAGAGCAATTCACAAGTGAAGACTGCATGGAAATAAGTGTCAGGGTAGGAAAATTTGAGCTGTAGTTAACAACTTGCTGGAGGCTCAGTGTGAACAATTCTCAGAGTTAAAAATTCCAGTCTAACCCAGTCATAGGGGGCTACTGCACAATTTTGTGAGATTTACATCCAGGAGCTTGTCAAGGTTCTCAGAGTGAATATTGAATAAAAATTTTCTCATGTTTATAGCACAGAGAGGAGACAGAAAGTATTTTGAAATATGCCAAAGCACTCTCTTCTTAACAAGGTCGGCCCTTGTGGGAAATTAATTAACCAGAGCCTAATCTGCTGGAGTATTATCAGAACCTAAATGCTCTTGGGGAATGGAAATATGAACTCAAGTCAGCTCTAACCTTATATAACTCCAGCCAATCTTAACCACCTTATTCCTCCTAAGGGGAAGAAAAAAAACTGAGAAATGCTTGTGGAGTTCACAGTCTAAAGGCATAGGCTCTCAGAGAATGAGACCTAATCATAGGACTAAAGAATACTTTTCCTCCTTCCACAACTCACCACCACATAAGTAAAAGTATATTTACATTACGTCCAGCTATCAAGAAAAACTATAAAACATACCAAAAGGCAAAAAGAAATCCTCACAGTATGAAGAGACAGAGCAAGCACCAGAACCAGACGTGGCAGAGATGTTGGAATGATCAGACCAGGAATGTGAAAGATCTATGATTAATATACTAAGGGCTCTAATGGATAAAGTAGACAGCATGCAAGAAGAGATAGGTAATGTAAGCAAAGAGATAATAATTGTAAGAAAGAACAAAAGGGCTTCCCTGGTGGTGCAGTGGTTGAGGGTCCGCCTGCTGATGCAGGGGACACGGGTTCATGCCCCGGTCCGGGAGGATCCCACATGCTGTGGAGTGGCTGGGCCCATGAGCCATGGCTGCTGAGCCTGTGCGTCCAGAGCCTGTGCTCCACAACGGACAAGGCTGCAGTCGTGAGCAGCCCGCATACCGCAAAAACAAAACAAAACAAAACAAAACAAAACAAAAAGAAAAAAAAAGGAAGAACCAAAAATATATGCTAGATATAAAAAAAAAACTGTAACACAAGTGAAGAATGCCATTGATGGGCTTATTAGTAGATAGGATGCAGCCGAGGAAAGAATCTCTGAGCTTGAATATATCTCAATAGAAACCACAAAAACTGAAAAGCAGAGAGAAAAAGACTGAAAAAATATAATAAAATATCAAGAAATTCGGGACTGCTAAAAAAAGGTCTGATATATGCATAATGGGAATTCTAGAAGAATAAAGACAAGAACAGAAGAAGCATTTGAAACAATAATGACTGATAATTTTCCCCAAATTAATGTCACACACCAAGCCACAGATCCAGGAATCTCAAAACACTGAGGAGAATAGATGCGAGAAAACTACACCTAAGCATATTATATTCAAACTATAGAATATCAAAGATAAAGAAAAAAAGTAAAAGAAGCTAGAGGAAAAAAATCTTACATATATAGGAGCAAAGATTACATCAAAAATCATGCAAGCAAAAAGAGAGTAGAGTGAAAAATTTTATTTTTTGACCTTTCATGATTTATTTATTTTAACATTTAAACATTTTTTACTAGATTATAGATGATTTAAAATGTTCTGTTAGTTTCAGGTGTACAGCAAAGTGAATCAGTTATACATATACATATATGCACTCTTTTTGAGATTCTTTTCCCATATAGGCCATTACAGAGTATTGAGTAGAGTTCCCTGTGCTATACAGTAGGTCCTTATTAGTTATCTATTTTACGTATAGTACTGCGTATATGTTAATTCCAGTCTCCCAATTTATCCCTCACCTCACTTATTCCCTAGTAACTATGTTTGTTTTCTAGATCTTTGACTCTACTTCTGTTTTGTAAATAAGTTCATTTGTACCCCTTTATTAGATTCCACATATAAATGATATCATATGATATTTGTCTTTCTGTGACTGGCTTACTTCACTCAGTATGACAACCTCTAGGTCTATCCATGTTGGTGCAAATGGCATTATTTTGTTCTTTCTTTATGGCTGAGTAATATTCCATTGTATATATGTACTGTATCTTCTTTATCCGTTCCTCTGTTGATGGACATTTAGGTTGCCTCCTTGTCCTGGCTATTGTAAATAGTGCAACAATGAACATTGGAGCGCATGTATCTTTTAGAATTATGGCTTTCTCTGGGTATATGCTCAGGAGTGGGATTGCTGGATCATATGGTAGTTCTATTTTTAGTTTTCGTGCTTTTGTTTGTGTGTTTGGCTACACCACATGGCTTGTGGGATGTTAGTTCCCCAACCAGGGATTAAGCCCATGTTCTGGACATGAAATCCTGAGTCCCAACCACTGGACTGCCAGGGAATTCCAGCTATTTTTAGTTTTGTAAGAAACCTCCATACTGTTCTCCATAGTGGCTGTACAAATTTACATTCACACCAACCGTGTAGGGGGGGTCCCCTTTTCTCCAAACCCTCTCCAGCATTTATTATTTGTAGACATTTTAATGATGGCTATTATGACTGGTGTGAGGTGACACCTCATTGTAGTTTTGATTTGCATTTCTCTAGTAATTAGCAATGTTGAGCATACTGTCATTTGCTCATTGCCATCTGTATGTCTTCTTCTTTTTTTTTTTTTTTTTTGTGGGACGCGGACCTCTCACTGTTGTGGCCTCTCCCATTGCGAAGCACAGGCTCCAGATGCGCAGGTTCAGTGGCCATGGCTCACGGGCCTAACAGCTCCGTGGCATGTGGAAACCATAAACAATATGGAAAGACAATGCACAGAATGGGAGAAAATATTTGCAAATGATGTGACTCACAGGGGATTAATCTCCAAAATTTACAAACAAATCATGTGGCTCAATATAAAAAAAAAAAAACCCAATCAAAATATGGGCAGAAGACCTACATAGGCATTTGTCCAGAGAAGACATGCAGATGGCCAAGAGGCACATGAAAAGATGCTCAACATCACTAATTATTAGAGAAATGCAAATCAAAACTACAATGAGATATCACCTCACACCAGTCACAATGTCCATTATTAAAACGTCTACAAACAATAAATGCTGGAAAGGGTGTAGAGAAAAAAAGGAACCCTCCTACACTGTTGGTGGGAATGTAAATTAGTACATTTGCTATGGAAAGCAGTAAAGAGGTTCCTTAAAAGTCTAAAACTAGAGCTACCATATCATCCAGCAATCCCATTCTTGAGCACATGTCCAGAGAAAAACATTTTCGAAAGGATACATGCACCCCAATGTTCATTGCAGTGCTGTTTACAATAGCCAAGACATGGAAGCAATATAAATGCCTATCAACAGAGGAATGGATAAAGAAGATGTGGTACATATATAGTATGGAATATTACTCAGCCATAAAATAAGAACAAAATAATGTCATTTGCACCAACATGGGTGGACCTAGAGGTTGTCATACTGGATGAAGTAAGTCAGACACAGAAAGACAAGTATCATATGATACTGATTATATGTGGAATCTTATAAAAAGGGTGCAAATGAACTTATTTACAAAGCAGAAGTAGAGTCACAGATGTAGAAAATAAACTTATGGTTACCAGGGAATAAGGGAGGGGAGGGAAAAATTGGGTGTTTGGGATTGATATATACACACTACTGTGTATAAAATAGGTAACTAATAAGGACCTACTGTATAGCACAGGGAACTCTACTCAATACTCTGTAATGGTGTACATGGGAAAAGAATCTAAAAAAGAGTGGATATATATGTATAACTGATTCACTTTGCTGTATACCTGAAACTAAGAACATTGTAAATCAACTGTACTCCAATAAAATTTCTTTTAAAAAAGAATAAATAAAGAATAACAAAAATACAATACATTACAATAGATAACCATCATAGACCCACTCTGTAGCACAGGGTACTCTGCTCAATATACTGTAGTAACCTAAACTGGAATAGAATTTGAAAAAAGAATAGATACTTGTATATGTATAGCTGAATCACTTTGCTATAAACCTGAAACTAACACAACATTGCTAATCAATGATACTCCAATATAAATTAAAAATTTATTTTAAATGTTGAGGAAAAAAACCCTACCAACCTAGAATTCTATGTCCTGAGAAATTATCTTTCAAAGATGAAAGAGAAATAAAAAATATTCTCAGAGAAACAAAAATTGAGGAAATGTGTTGCCAATAGACCTGTCTTGCAAGAAATACTAAAACTTTATGCAGACTCATTAAAGATGGCAGAGTAGGAAGACCCTGAGCTCACCTCCCCACAAGGGCATACCAAAATTACAACTATTTCTAGAGCAAGTATTGATGAGAAAGCCAGAATCTAGCAGAAAATATCTTCTACAACTAAAGATATGAAGAAGGGATCACAGTGAGACAGATAGGAGGGATGGTCACAGTATAGTCAAGACCCACACCCTGGGTGGGTGACCAACAAATGGAAGGGTAATCACCACTGCAGAGGTTCTCCCCAAAAATCAACAGGGCTGAGCCCCACATTGGGCTCCCCAACCTGGGGGTACTTCACTAGGAAGACCAGCCCCCAGAACTTTTGCTTTGAAGACTAGTGGGGATTACTGTCAGAAGAACCAGAGGGCTGTGGGAAATAAAGACTCCACTCTTAAAGGGCACACACAAAATCTCACAAGCTCCAAGACCAAGGGCAGATTTCATAGTTTGAAAGGTGTCTGGGTCAGACCAATCTGCTGATCTTGGAGAGCCTCCCAGGAAGTCAGGAGGCAACTGGAGCTCACCCATGGGACACAGACACTGGCAGGAGCCATTTGGGGTAGCTCATTCTACCACATGGACATGGGTGCTGGCAAGTGCCATTTTGGAATCTTCCACCAACCTTACTAGCACTGGGACCCAGCCTTGCCCAACAGCTTGTTGGCACCAGCACTGAAACACCTCAGTCCAAGGAAATAGCTGTATGTGGACACAGCCTCATACACCAGCAGGCAGGCTGCCTTAAGATCCTGTGAGCTAACGGCTGCTCCATGACATGGCCCTGTCCACCAGAGAACCCAGAACATGGACACATACACCAGTGCACTGGCTCTAACCTTAGGACCCCCAGGGCCCTGGTATCACCCAGCAGCAGGCAAATGCTAGTTCTATGACACCTTGGGCCATTCAGACAGCCACCCCAGGATCTGGCCCCACCCACCAGTGGGCTGACACAAGCTTTGGATACTGCAGATGCCACAGCCAGTTGTGTCAGGAACCAGCCCCAACCACCAGTAGGCCAACTCCAATTTCAGCACCCCCAGAACCCTGCAGCCAGAGAGCCTAGGATCAGGCTTTGCCCACCAGTGAGCAAGTACTAGCCTTGGAATACCCCTGGGTCTTGGGCCCCCACACCAGCAATCTGACAGCAGATCTGGGGCCCATGGACCCCACAGCCAGAGGCCCCAGGATATGGCTCTGCCAACCAGTAGGCTGGCACTAGCCCCAGGACAAGGCTTCACCCATAAGCAGGCAGGCACCAGACCCGGGATCCCCTGGACCAAAATGCTATCTAGCAGCAGGTGGATACCAGCCCCCAAACCACTGCAGCCCTGCAGCCTGCCTTTTCAGGACCCAGATAACCCACAGGTAAGCAGGCACCAGACCCAGCACCTCCTGGGCCCCGGCCCTGCCAACCAGCAGACCCACACTATCTCGGGGAAATCATAGACCCTTCAGGCAGCCACCTCAGGATATGGCCTCACTCATCGGCAGGCAAGAATCAGCTTTGGGACTCCCTAGAACCCAGAGACAGCCATGTCAGAAATTGGCACCACCCACCAGCAGGCAGACACTAGATCTGGGAACCCAGGCCCAACAACCACCCGCTCACCAGTGGGCCAGCACTAGCCCCAGGATACATTGGGGTTCTGTAGCCAACCACCCCAAGACTCAGCCCCAACACCCAGTGGCCAACAGCGTCTGCACAAGGCAGGGCCTGGCAACCAAGCAGACAGGTAGGGACTGGCAACCAACAAGAACAAGGGCCAGCCACACCTACCAGACAACTCACAGTAGTCAGGCCACCACAACAGAAGGACACAGACAGCTCCTATAGGTGGCACACCAAGAGCATATAGCCCTGGGGACCATAGGGGAGTGAACTGCTGGGTTTCATAGGACAACTCCTAAAATAGACCACTTATCCAAGGTTGGGAAACATAACAAACCTATAAGATACATAGAAATAAAAACAGCAAATTAGGAAAAATGAGATAACAGAAAAGATGCTTCAAATGAAGGAAAAGATGAAATCCAAGAAGAAATAAGTGAAGTGGAGATTGGCAATCTACCAAATAAAGAGTGCAAAGTAATGATCATAAAGATAATCAAAGAATTTGGAAGAAGAATGGATGAACACAGTGAGAAATTTAACAAGGATTTAAAAAATATAGAGAGAAACCAAATAGAGGAGAAGAATACAATAAATGAAATATAAAGCACACTAGAAGGAATCAACAGTAGATTAAATGATAAAGAGAAATTGATCAGTGAGCTGGAAGACAGAGTAAAGGAAATCACTGAAGCTGAACAGAAAAAAAGAAAAAAAAATGAGGACTGTTTAAGAGACCTCTGGGACAACACCAAATGTGTTACTATCCACTTCATAAGGATACCAGAAGGAGAAGAAAGATTTAAAAGAGGGCATAGAACATATTTGAAGACATAATAGCAAAAAATCTCTCTAACCTGAGAAAGGAAACAGACATCAAGGTACAGGAAGCACAGAGAGTCCCAAACAGGATCAACCCAACAAAGATCACATCAAGATACATTGTAATCAAAATGGCAAAAGCTAAGCATAAACAGAAAATATTAAAGCAGCAAGGGAAAAGCAACAAGTTATATACAAGGGAACTCCCATTAAGTTATAAGCTGACATTTCAGCAGACACTCTACACGCCAGAAGGGAGTGGCATGATATGTTTAAAGTGATGAAAGGGGAAAGCCTACAATCAAGAATACTCTACTCAATAAGGCTTTCATTCAGATTTGATGAAGGGATAAAAAGTTTTACAGACAAGCAAAAGCGAAAAGAGTTCAGCACCACCACACCAGCTTTACAAGAAATGTTAAAGGGACTTCTCTAAGCAAAAAAGAAAAGACCACAACTAAAACACAAAAATTATGAAAGGAAACAGCTCAGTGGTAAAGGCAGTAAATATAGTGAATCAACCATGTGCAAAGCTAGTAAGAAGGTTAGAAAACAAAAGTAGTAAAATTATAAATGTTTACATAGGTAGTTAAGGAATACACCCCCCAAAAAGATGTAAAATATGATGTCAAAAACAAATATGCTGGGGGGGGTGTGAAATAAAAGTGCAGGATTGTTCAAATGTGTTTGAAATTAGGAGATAAGGAAGTTAAAATAATCAAATGGATGAAAGATAGATAGATGATAGATAGATAGATAGATAGATAGATAGATAGATAGATAGATAGATAGATAGATGATAGATAGATAGATGTAAACCTCATGATAACCACAAACCAAAAATCTATAACTTATATAGACACAAAAAAGAAAGGGATCAAACGTAACACTAAAGATAGTCATCAAATAACGAGACGAGAACAAAAGAAGAAAGGAACAAAAAGGAACTACAAAAACAACACAAAAACAATTTAAAAGTGACAATAAGAACATACATCTCAATAATTACTTTAAATGAAAATGGACTAACTGCTCCAACCAAAAGACATAGAGTGGCTGAATGGATACAAATACAAGACCCATATATATGCTGACTACAAGAGACTAACTTCAAATCTAAAGACACACACAGAATGGAAGTGGGGGATGGAAAAAGATATTCCATGCAAATTGAAATGAAAAGAAAGCCAGGGTAGCAATACTAACATTAGACAAAATAGATTTTAAAACAAAGACTGTAACAAAAGACAAATAAGGACATTACATAACGATAAAGTGATCAATCCAACAAGAAGATATAACAAGAACATACACATGCACCCAACTTAGGAGAACCTAAATGCATAAAACAAACATTAACAAACATAAAGGGAGAAATTGACAGCAACACAATAATAGTAGGGGACTTTATTATTTTTATTGTGGTAAAAGTCACATAATATAAAACATACTATTTTAACCATATTTAACTGTACAGTTCAGTGGCACTAAGTACATTTACAATGTTGTGCAACTCTCTCCCGAATTTTTCAACTTCCTAAACTGAAACTCTGTCCTCTTTAAACATTTAAGTCCCCATTCCTCCTCCCCACTCCCCCACCCCCTCGGCCCCTGACGTCTACCAATGTGCTTTCTGACTCTATGAATTTGACTATTTAAGGTACCTTGTATAAGTGGAATCAAACAATATTTGTCTGCACCTAATGTATATTGGAATGCATTTTTAAGGTTAACTTAATATATGTCCTGTAAACATATTGTACCTGCTTTTCTTCCCCCTGTGCTATACAGTAGGGACTCAGCAGCCATCTATTTCATACAAAGTAGTGTACATACGTCAATCCCAATCTCCCAGTCTACACCACCTCCCTTCCCGCCTTGGTGTCCATATGTTTGTTCTCTATGTCTGTGTATTTCTGCTTTGCAAATAGGTTCATCTATACCATTGTTCCTAAATTCCACATATATGCATTAATATACGATATTTGTTTTTCCCTTTCTGCCATACTTCACTCTGAATGACAGTCTCTAGGTCCATTCTTGTCTCTGCAAATGGCACAATTTCTTCCCTTTTTAAGCCTGAGTAATATCTCATTGTACATATGTACCACACCTTCTTTATCCATTTCTCTGTGAATGGACATTTAGGTTGCTTCCATGTCCTGGCTATTTCAAATAGTGCTGCAATGAAGATTGGGGTGTATGCGTCTTTCTGAATTATGGTTTCCTCCAGGTACATGCCCAGGAGTGGGATTGTGGGGTCATATGATAGTTCTATTTTTAGTTTATTAAGGAACCTCCATACTGTTGTCCATAGTAGCTGTATCAATTTACATTCCCACCACAGTGTAAGAGGGTACTTTTTTCTCCACACCCTCTAAGCATTTATAGTTTGCAGATTTTGCTATGATGGCCATTCTTACCAGTGTGAGGTGATACCTCATTGTATTTTGATTTGCATTTTTCTAATAATTAGTGATATTGAACATCTTTTCATGTACCTTTTGGGCATCTATATGTCTTCTTTGGAGAAAAATCTATTTAGGTCTTCTGCCCATTAATTGATTGGGTTGTTTGTGGGTATTTTTGATATTGAGCTGGATGAGCTCTATGGGAAATAAATCTCTTGTCAGTTGCTTCATTTGCAAATATTTTCTCCCATTCTGAAGGTAGTCTTTCACTCTTGTTTATGGTTTCCTTTTCTGAGCAAAAGCGTATAAGTTTAATTAGGTCCCATTTGTTAATTTTTGTTTTTATTTTCAATATTCTAGGAGGTGGGTCAAAAAACGATCTTAATATGATTTATGTCAAAGAGTGTTCTGCCTATATTTTCCTCTAAGAATTTTATAGTATACAGCCTTACATTTAGGTCTTTAATCCATTTTGTGTTTATTTTTGTGTACGGTATTAGGGAGTGTTCTAATTTCATTATTTTACATGTATCTGTCCAGTTTTCCCAGCAAGAATATTGAAGAGACAGTCTTTTGTCCCTTGTATATTCTTGCCTTTTTTGTCATAGATTAGGTCACCATAGGTGCTTGGGTTTATCTCTGGACTTTCTACTCTGTTCTATTTGTCTGTATTTCTGTTTTTGTGCAATACCATACTGTTTTGATGACTGTACCTTTGTAGTATAATCTGAAGTCAGGGAGCCTGATTCTTCCACCTCCATTTATCTTTTCTTTTTTTTTTAACATTTTTATTGGAGTATAATTGCTTTACAATGTTGTGTCAGTTTCTGCTGTATAACAAAGTGAATCAGCTATACGTATATATAAATCTCCATAACCCCTCCCACTTGAGTCTCCCTTCCAGCCTCCCTAATCCACCCCTCTGATGGTCAAAAGCACTAAGATGATCTCCCTGTGCTATGCAGCTCCTTCCCACAAGCTATCTATTTTACATTTGGTAGTGTATAAGTATCCACTCCACTCTCTCATTTCATCCCAGCTTACCCTTCACCCTTCCCATGTCCTCAAGTTCATTCTCTATGTCTGCATCTTTATTCCTGTCCTGCCCCTAAGTTCTTCAGAACAATTTTCTTTTTTTTAAATTTCCATATATATGTGTTAGCATATGGTATTTGTTTTTCTGTTTCTGACTTACTTCACTCTGTATGACAGACTCTAGGTCCACCCACTTCACTACCAATAACTCAGTTTCATTTCATTTTGTGGCTGAGTAATATTCCATTGTATATATGTGCCACATCTTTATCTATTCATCAGTTGATGAACACTTAGGTTGCTTCCAGGTCCTGCCTATTGCAAATAGAGTTGCAATGAACATTGTGGTACATGACCCTTTTTGAATTTTGGTTTTCTCAGGGTATATGCCCAGTAGTGGGATTGCTGGCTCGTATGGTAGTTCTACTTTTAGATTTTTAAGGAACCTCCATACTGTTCTCCATAGTGGCTGTATCAATTTTCTTTCCCACCAACAGTGAAAGAGGATACACTTTTCTCCACACCCTCTCCAGCATTTATTGTTTGTAGGTTTTTTGATAATGGCCATTCTGAGTGGTGTGAGGTGATATCTCACTGTAGTTTTGATTTGCATTTTTCTAATGATTAGTGATGTTGAGCATCCTTTCATGTGTTTGTTGGCAATCTGTATATCTTCTTTGGAGAAATGTCTATTTACCTCTGCTGCCCATTTTTGGATTGGGTTATTTGCTTTTTAAATATTGAGCTGCATGAGCTGCTTGTAAATTTTGGAGATTAATCCTTTGTCAGTTGCTTTGTTTGCAAATATTTTCTCCCATTCTGAGGGTTGTCTTTTCGTCTTATTTATGGTTTTCTTTGCTATGCAAAACCTTTGAAGTTTCATTAGGTCCCATTTGTTCATTCTTGTTTTTATTTCCATTACTCTAGGATGTGGATCAAAAAAGATCTTGCTGTGATTTATGTCAAAGAGTGTTCTTCCTATGTTTTCCGTTTAGAGTTTGATAGTGTCTGGTCTTACATTTACATCTCGAATCCATTTTGAGTTAATTTTTGTGTATGGTGTCAGGGAGTGTTCTAATTTCATTCTTTACATGTAGCTGTCCAGTTTTTCCAGCACCACTTATTGAAGAGACGGTCTTTTCTCCATTGTATATCCTTCCCTCCTTTGTCATAGATGAGTTGAGCATATGCGCATGGGTTTATCTCTGGGCTTCCTATCCTGTTCCATTGATCTATATTTCTGTTTTTGTACCAGTACCATACTATCTTGATTATTGTAGCTTTGTAGTATAGTCTGAGGTCTGGGAGCCTGATTCCTCCAGCAGCATGTTTCATTTTCAACATTGCTTTGGCTATTCGGGGTCTTTCGTGTTTCCATACAAATTGTGAAAATTTTTGTTCTAGCTCTGAAACATACCATTGGTAGCTTGATAAGTATGGCATTGAATCTGTAGATTGTTTTGGGTATTAGTCATTTTCACAATGTTGATCCTTCCAATCCAAGAATATGGTGTATCTCTCTGTTTGTGTCATCTTTAAGTTCTTTCATCAGTGTCTTATAGTTTTCTGCATACAGGTCTTTTGTCTCCTTAGATAGGTTTATTCCTAGGTATTTTATTCTTTTTGTTGCAATGGTAAATGGGAGTGTTATGTTAATTTCTCTTACAGAGTTTTCATCATTACTGTATAGGTATGCAAGAGATTTCTCTGCATTTGTCTTGTATTCCGCTACTTTACCAAATTCATTGATTAGCTCTAGTAGTTTTCTGGTAGTCTCTTTAGTATTCTCTATGTATAGTATCATGTCATCTGCAAACAGTGACAGCTTTACTTCTTCTTTTCCGATTTGGATTCCTTTTATTATTTTGCTTCTCTGATTGCTGTGGCTAAAACTTCCAAAACTATGTTGAATAACAGTGGTGAGAGTGGGCCACCTTGTCTTGTTCCTGATCTTAGTGGAAATGGTTTCGGTTTTTCATCATTGAGAACAATGTTGAGCTGTCATATATGGCCTTTATTATGGCCTTTATTATGTTGAGGAAAGTTCCCTCTATGCCTACTTTCTCTAGGATTTTTATCATAAATTGGTGTTGAATTTTGTTGAACGATTTTTCTGCATCAATTGAGATGATCGTATGGTTTTTATCCTTCAATTTGTTAATATGGTGTATCACATTGATTGATTTGCATATATTGAAGAATCCTTGCATTCCTGGGATAAACCCCTCTTGGTCTCAGTGTATGATCCTTTTAATGTGCTGTTGGATTCTGTTTGCTTGTAATTTGTTGAGGATTTTTGCGTCTATGTTGATCAGTGTTATCTTTGTGACATCTCTGTCTGGTTTTGGTATCAGAGTGATGTTGGCCTTGCAGAATGAGTTGGGAGTGTTCCTCCCTCTGCTATATTTTGTAAGAGTTTCAGAAGGAAATGCGTTAGCTCTTCTCAAAATGTTTGATACAGTTCTCCTGTGAAGCCATCTGGTCCTGGGCTTTTGTTTGTTGGAAGATTTTAAATCACAGTTTCAATTTCAGTGCTTGTGATTGGTCTGGATATATTTTCTATTTCTTTCTGGTGCAGTCTGGGAATGTTGTGCTTTTCTAAGAATTTGTCTATTCCTCCCGGGTTGCCCATTTTATTAGAACATATTTGCTTGTAGTAATCTTTCATGATCCCTTGTATTTTGCAGTGTCAGTTGTTACTTCTCCTTTTTCATTTATAATTCTATTGATTTGAGTCTTCTCCCTTTTTTTCCTTGATGAGTCTGGCTAATGGTTTATCAATTTTGTCTATCTTCTCAAAGAACCAGCTTTTAGTTTTATTGATCTTTTCTATCTTTTCCTTCATTTCTTTTTCATTTATTACTGATCTGATCTTTATGATTTGTTTCCTTTTCCTAACTGTGGGTTATTTTGTCCTTCTTTCTCTAATTGCTTTAGGTGAAAGTTTAGGTTGTTTATTTGATATGTTTCTTTTTTCTTGAGGTAGGGTTTTATTGCTATAAACTTCCCTCTTAGAACTTCTTTTGCTGCATCCTATAGGTTTTGGGTCGGCAAGTTTTCATTGTCATTTGTATCTATGTATTTTTTGATTTCCTTTTTGATTTCTTCAGTGATCTCTTGGTTATTAAGTAGTGTATTGTTTAGCTTTCAAGTATTTGTTATTTTTATGAATATTTTTCCTGTAATTAATATCTAGTTTCATAGCACTGTGGTCGGAAAAGATACTGGATAGTATTTCAATTTTCTTAAATTTACTAAGACTTGATTTGTGACCCAAGGTATGATCTATCTTGGAGAATGTTCCATGAGCACTTGAGAAGAAAGTGTAGTCTGTTGTTTTTGGATAGAATGTCCTATAAATATCAATTAATTCCTTCTTGTCTAATGTATCATTTAAAGCTGTATTTCCTTATTTATTTTAATTTTGGATGATCTGTCCATTCGTGAAAATGGGGTGTTAAATCCCCTAATATTATTCTGCTACTGTCGATTTCCCCTTTTATGTCTGTTAGCATTTTTCTTATGTATTGTGGTGCTCCTATGTTGGGTGCATAGATATGTACAATTGTTATATCTTCTTCTTGGATTGACCCCTTGATCATTATGTAGGGTCCTTCCTTGTACCTTGCGATAGTCTTTACTTTAAAGTCTGTTTCGTATGATATAAGAATTGTTACTCCAGCTTTCTTTTGAATGCCATTTGCATGGAATATGTTTTTCCATCCCCTCATTTTCAGTCTGTGTGTGTCTCTAGGTCTGACATGGGTCTATTGTAGGCAGCATATATACAGGTCTTGTTTTTGTATCCATTCAGCCAGTCTATGTCTTTTGGTTGGAGTATTTAATCCATTTACATTTAAGGTAGTTATCCATATGTATGTTCCTATTACCCTTTTTTTTAACTGTTCTGGGTTTGTTATTGTAGGTCTTTTCCTTTTCCATTGTTTCCTGTCTAGAGAAGTTCCTTTAGGGCTTGTTGTAAAGCTCATTTTGTGGTGATGAATTCTCTTAGGTTTTTTTTTGTCTGAAAAGTTTTTAATTTCTCCATTAAATCTTGTGAGATCCTTGCTGGGTAGAGTAATCTTGGTTGTAGGCTTTTCCCTTTCATCATGTTAAATATGTCTTGCCATGCCCTTCTGGCTTGCAGTGTTTCTGCTAAAAGATCAGCTGTTATCCTATGGGGATTCACTTATATGTTATTTGTTGTTTTTACCTTGCTGCTTTTATTATTTTTTCTGTGTATTAATTTTTGATAGCTTGATTAATATGTGTCTTGTTGTGTTTCTTCTTGGGTTTATCCTGTTTGGGACTCTCTGTTCTTCCTGGACTTGATTGACTATTTCCTTTCCCATATTAGGGAAGTTTTCACTTATAATCACTTCAAATATTTTCTCAGTCCGTTTCTTTTTCTATTCATCTTCTGGGACCCATATAATTCGTATGTTGGTGTGTTCAATATGGTCCCAGAGGTCTCTAAGACTGTCCTCAATTCTTTTCATTCTTTTTTCTTTATTCTTGTCTGCGGTAGTATATTCCACTATTTTATCTTCTAGGTCACTTATCCGTTCTTCTGCCTCAGTTATTCTGCTCTTGATTCCTTCTAGAGAATTTTGAATTTCACTTTTTATGTTGTTCATCACTGTTTGCTTGCTCTTTATTTCTTCTAAGTCCTAGTTAAATGTTTCCTGTATTTTCTCCATTCTATTCCCAAGATTTAGGATCACCTTTACTCTCATTACTTTCAATTCTTTTTCAGGTAGACTGCCTATTTGCTGTTCATTTTTGTGGCCTGGTGGGTTTTTACCTTGCTCCTTCATCTCTTGTGTGTTACTCTGTCTTCTCATCTCACTTAACTTACTGTGTTTGTGGTCTCTTTTTCACCAGCCACACTTTCATAGTTCCTGTCATTTTCAGTGTCTGTGTCCAGTGGGTAAGGTTGGTTCAGTGGGTTGTGTAGGCTTCCTGGTGGAGACTAGTGCCTGTATTCTGGTGGATGAGGCTGTATCTTGTCTTTCTGGTGGGCAGAACCACATTTGGTGGTGTGTTTTGTTGCATCTGTGACCTTATTATTATTTTAGTCAGCCTCTCTGCTAATGGGTGGGGTTGTTTTCCTGTCTTGCTAGTTGTTTGCCATAGGGTGTCCAGCACTGTAGCATACTGGTTTTTGAGTGGAGCTAGGTCTTATCATTGAGATGGAGATCTCTGGGAGAGTATTTGCCATTTGATGTTACTTGGAACAGGGAGGTCTCTGGTGGACCAATATCCTGAACTTGGGTCTCCCACCGCACAGGCACAGGCCTGACACCTGGCCACATCATGAAGATGCTGTTTGCAGCACAGCTCAGAAGAAAAGGGAGGGAGAGGGGGAAGATGGCGGAAGAGTAAGACACAGAGGTCACCTTCCTCCCCACAGATACATCAGAAATACATCTACACGTGGAAGTGCTCCTATAGAACACACAGTGAATGCTGTAAGAAGACCTTAGACCCCTCAAAAGGCAAGAAACTCCCCCACGTAACAGGGTAGGGAAAAAGAAAAAATAATAAACAGAGACAAAAAAATAGGTAAGGGACCTGCACCAGTGGGAGGGAGCTGTGAAGGAGGAAATGTTTCCAAACACTAGGAAGCCCCTTCTCGGGCAGAGACTGTGGGTGGTGGAGGAGGGAAGCTTCGGAGCTGTGGAGGACAGCACGGCAACAGGGGTGGGGAGGCCAAAGTGGAGAGATTCCTGCACAGAAGATCAGTGTCGACTGGCACGCACCAGCCCGAGAGGCTGTCTTCTGACCCACCGGGGCAGACGGGGGCAGGGAGCTGAGGCCCAGACTTCGGTTGGATCGCAGGGAGACGAATAGCAGCCTGAAGACAGCCTGAAGGTGTAAGTGCACC
This sequence comes from Phocoena phocoena, assembly GCF_963924675.1. NCBI lineage: Eukaryota > Metazoa > Chordata > Mammalia > Artiodactyla > Phocoenidae > Phocoena > Phocoena phocoena. The sequence continues at coordinate 47,647,707 of NC_089240.1, forward strand.
ATGGCTAGCTGGGAGGGAATCTGGGGGAAAGTCTGGAACTGCCGAAGAGGTAAGAGACATTTTCTTCCCTCTTTGTTCCCTGGTGCGTGAGAAGAGGGGATTAAGAGTGCTGCTTAAAGGAGCTCCAGAGAGGGCTGCAAGCTGTGACTAACAGCGCGGACCCCAGAGAAGGGCATAAGACATTAAGGCTGCTGCTGCCGCCACCAAGAAGCCTGTGTGCGAGCAATAGGTCACTATCCATACCTCCCTTCTGGGGAGCCTGTGCAGCCAACCACTGCCAGGGTCCTGGGATACAGGCACAGCTTCCCTGGGAGAAGGCACGGCACACCTCAGGCTGGTGAAATATTCCTGTGGCCTCTGTCGCCGCAGGCTCGCCCCACACTCCGTGCCCCTCCCTTCCACCGGCCTGAGTGAGCCAGAGCCCCTGAATCAGCTGCTCATTTTATCCCGTCCTGTCTGAGGGAAGAACAGAAGCCCTCCAGCGACGTACAGGCAGAGGCGGGGCCAAATCCAAAACTGAGACCCTACAGCTGTGTGAACAAAGAAGAGAAAGGAAAATTTCTCCCAGCAGCATCAGGATCAGTGGATTAAATCTCCACAATCCACTTGATGTACCCTGCATCGGTGGAATACCTGAATAGACAACGAATCATATCAAATTGAGGAGGTGGACTTTGAGAGCAAGATTTATTATTTTTTCCCCTTTTCCTTTGTGAGTGTGCATGTGTATGCTTCTGTGCAGGATTTTGTCTGTATAGCTTTACTTCCACCATTTGTCCTAGCTTTATATCTGTACATTGGTTTTGGAGGCTTTTTTTGTTGTTTTATTTTTGATTAAAAATATTTTTCTTAATAATTATTTTTATTTTAATAACTTTATTATATCTCACTTTATTTTATTTTACTTTATATTCTTTCTTCCTTTTTTTCCTTCCTTCCCTCCTTCCATGCTTCCTTCCTCCCTTCCTCCTTCCCTCCCTCCTTTCCTTCTTTCTTTCTTTTTTTTTTTTTTTTGCGGTACATGGGCCTCTCACTGTTGTGGCCTCTCCCGTTGCGGAGCAGCAGGCTCCGGACACGCAGGCTCAGCGGCCATGGCTCACGGACCCAGCCGCTCCGCGGCATGTGGGATCTTCCTGGACCGGGGCACGAACCCGTGTCCCCTGCATCGGCAGGCGGACTCTCAACCACTGCGCCACCAGGGAAGCCCTCCTTCTTTCTTTCATTCTTTCTTCCTTCCTTTCTTTCTACTGTTACTAATTCTTTCTTTCTACATTTTCTCCCTTTTAATCTGAGCTGAGTGGATGAAAGGCTCTTGGTGCTGCAGCCACAAGTCAGTGCTGTGCCTCTGAGGTGGGAGAGCCAATTTCAGGACACTGGTCCACAAGAGACCTCCCAGCTCCATATAATATCAAATGGCGAAAATCTCCCAGAGATCTCCATCTCAACACCAGCAACCAGCTTCACTCAACGACCAGCAAGCTGCAGTGCTGGACACCCTATGCCAAGCAACTAGCAAGACAGGAACACAACCCCACCCATTAGCAGAGAGGTTGTCTAAAATCATAATAAGTCCACAGACACCCCAAATCACACCACAAGACGTACACCTGCCCACCAGAAAGACAAGATACAGCCTCATCCACCAGAACACAGGCACTAGTCCCCTCCACCAGGGAGCCTACACAACCCACTGAACAAACATTAGCCACTGGGGACAGACACCAAAAACAACGGGAACTACGAACCTGCACTCTGCAAAAAGGAGACACCAAACACAGAAAGATAAGCAAAATGAGAAGACAGAAAAACACACAGCAGTTAAATGAGCAAGATAAAAACCCACCAGTCCTAACAAATGAAGAGGAAATAGGCAGTGTACCTGAAAAAGTATTCAGAATAATGATAGGAAAGATGATGCAAAATCTTGGAAATAGAATAGACAAAATGCAAGAAACATTTAACAAGGACTTACAAGAACTAAATATGAAACAAGCAACGATGAACAACACAATAAATGAAATTAAAAATACTCTAGATGGGATTAATAGCAGAATAACTGGGGCAGAAGAACGGATAAGTTACCTGGAAGATAAAAGAGTGTAAATAACTACTGCAGAGCAGAATAAAGAAAAAAGAAGGTAAAGAACTGAGGACAGTCTCAGAGACCTCTGGGAAAACATTAAACACACCAACATTCAAATTATAGGGGCTCCAGAAGAAGAAGAGGAAAAGAAAGGGACTGGGAAAATATTTGAAGAGATTGTAGTTGAAAACTTCCCTAATATGGGAAAGGAAAGAGTTAATCAAGTCCAGGAAGTACAGAGTCCCATACAGGAAAAATCCAAGGAGAACCACGCCAAGACACATATTAATCAAACTCTCAAAAATTAAATACAAAGAAAATATGTTAAAAGCAGCAAGAAAAAAACAACAAATAACACACAAGGGAATCCCCATAAGGTTAACAGCTGATCTTTTAGCAGAAACTCTGCAAGCCAGAAGGGACTGGCAGGACATATTTAAAGTAAAGAAGGAGAAAAACCTGCAACCAAGATTACTCTACAGAGCAAGGATCTCATTCAGATTTGATGGAGAAATTAAAACCTTTACAGACAAGCAAATGCTGAGCGAGTTCAGCACCACCAAACCAGTTGTACAAAAAATGCTAAAGGAGATTCTTTAGGCAAGAAACACAAGAGAAGGAGAAGACCTATATTAAAGAACCTAAAACAATTAAGAAAATGGGAATAGGAACATATATATCATTAATTAACTTAACTGTAAATGGACTAAATGCTCCCACCAAAAGACACAGATTGGCTGAATGGATACAAGAACAAGACCCATACATATGCTGTCAACAAGAGACCAACTTCAGACCTAGAGACACATACAGACTGAAAGTAAGGGGATGGAAAAAGATATTCCATGCAAATGGAAAGCAAAAGAAAGTTGGAGTAGCAATTGTCATATCAGATAAAATAGATTTGAAAATAAAGACTATTAGAAGAGACAAAGGAGGACACTACATAATGATCAAGGGATCGGTCCAAGAAGATTTAACAATTGTAAATATTTATGCACCCAACATAGGAGCACCTCAATATATAAGGTAAATACAAACAGCCATAAAAGGGGAAATCAACAGCAACACATTCATAGTAGGGAATTTTAACATCCCATTTTCAGCAATGGACAGATCATCCAAAATGAAAATAAATAAGGAAACAGAAGATTTAAATGATACATTAAACAAGATGGACTTAATTGATATTTATAGGACATTCCATCCAAAAACAACAGAATACACATTTTTCTCAAGTGCTCATGGAACATTCTTCAGGATAGATCATATCTTGGGTCACAAATCAAACCTTGGCAAATTTAAGAAAATTGAAATTGTATCAAGTATCTTTTCCAACCACAACGCCATGAGACTAGATATCAATTACAGGAAAAGATCTGTAAAAAAAATACAAACACATAGAGGCTAAACAATACACTACTTAATAACGAAGTGATCACTGAAGAAATCAAAGAGGAAATCAAAAAATACCTAGAAACAAATGACAATGTAGACATGACGACACAAAACCTATGGGATGTAGCAGAAGCAGTACTAAGAGGGAAGTTTATAGTAATACAATCCTACGTGAAGAAACAAGAAACATCTCGAGTAAACAGCCTAACTTTGCACCTAAAGCAATTAGTGAATGAAGAACAGAAAAACCCCAAAGTTAGCAGAAGGAAAGACATCATAAAGATCTGATCAGAAATAAATGAAAAAGAAATGCAGGAAATGATAGCAAAGATCAACAAAACTAAAAGCTGGTTCTTTGAGAAGATAAACAAAATAGATAAACCATTAGCCAGACTCATCAAAAAAAAAAAGGAAGACTCAAATCAATAGAATTAGAAATGAAAAAGGAGAAGTAACAACTGACACTGCAGAAATACAAATGATCATGAGAGATTACTACAAGCAACCCTATGCCAAAAAAATGGACAACCTGGAAGAAATGGACAAATTCTTAGAAATGCACAACCTGCCAAGACTGAATCAGGAAGAAATAGAAAATATGAACAGACCAATCACAAGCACTGAAATTGAAACTGTGATTAAAAATCTTCCAACAAACAAAAGCCCAGGACCAGATGGCTTCACGGGCGAATTCTATCAAACATTTAGAGAAGAGCTAACACCTATCCCTCTCAAACTCTTCCAAAATATAGCAGAGGGAGGAAAACTCCTAAACTCATTCTACGAGGCCAACATCCTAAACTCATTCTACGAGGCCAACATCACCTTGATACCAAAAGCAGACAAGGATGTCACAAAGAAAGAAAACTATAGGCCAATATCACTGATGAACATAAATGCAAAAATCCTCAACAAAATATTATCAAACAGAATCCAACAGCACATTAAAAGGATCTTACACCATGATGAAGTGGAGTTTATTCCAGGAATGCAAGGATTCTTCAGTATACGCAAATCAATCAATGTGATAAACCATATTAACAAACTGAAGGAGAAAAACCATATGATCATTTCAATAGATGCAGAGAAAGCTCAGGACAAAATTCAACACCCATTTATGATAAAAAACTCTGCAGAAAGTAGGCCTAGAGAGAACTTTCCTCAATATAATAAAGGCCATATATGACAAACCCATAGCCAACATCGTCCTCAATGGTGAAGAACTGAAAGCATTTCTAATAAGATCAGGAATAAGACAAGGTTGCCCACTCTCAGCACTCTTATGGAACATAGTTTTGGAAGTTTTAGCCACAGCAATCAGAGAATAAAAGGAAATAAAAGGAATCCAAATCGGAAAAGAAGAAGTAAAGCTGTCACTGTTTGCAGATGACATGATAATATACATAGAGAATCCTAAAGGTGCTACCAGAAAACTACTAGAGCTAATCAATGAATTTGGTAAAGTAGCAGGATACAAAATTAATGCACAGAAATCTCTGGCATTCCTATATACTAATGATGAAAAATCTGAAAGTGAAATCAAGAAAACACTCCCATTTACCATTGCAACAAAAAGAATAAAATATCTAGGAATAAACCTACCTAAGGATACGAAAGACCTGTATGCAGAAAATTATAAGACACTGATGAAAGAAATTAGAGATGATACAAATAGATGGAGAGATATACCATGTTTTCTGGATTGGAAGAATGAACATTTTGAAAATGACTCTCCTACCCAAAGCAATCTACAGATTCAATGCAAGCCCTATCAAACTACCACTGGCATTTTTCACAGAACTATAACAAAATATTTCACAATTTGTATGGAAGCACAAAAGACCCCGAATACCCAAAGCAATCTTAAGAACGAAAAACGGAGCTGGAGGAATCAGGCTCCCTCAGTTCAGAATATACTACAAGTTATAGTAATCAAGACAGTATGGTGCTGGCACAAAATCAGAAAAATAGATCAATGGAACAGGATAGAAAGCCCCGTGATGATCCCACGCACATATTTTCACCTTATCTTTAATAAAGGAGGCAGGAATGTACAGTGGAGAAAGGACAGCCTCTTCAATAAGTAGTGCTGGGAAAACTGGACAGGTACATGTAAAAGTATGAGATTAGATCACTCCCTAACACCATACACAAAAATAAGCTCAAAGTAGATGAAAGACCTAAATGTAAGCCCAGAAACTATCAAATTCTTAGAGGAAAACAGGCAGAACGCTCAATGACATAAATCACAGCAGTATCCTTTTTGATCCACTTCCTTGAGAAATGGAAATAAAAACAAAAATACACAAATGGGACCTAATGAAACTTCAAAGCTTTTGCACAGCAAAGAAAACCATAAACAAGACCAAAAGACAACCCTCAGGATGGGAGAAAATATTTGCAAATGAAGCAACTGACAAAGAATTAATCTCCAAAATTTATAAGCAGCTCAATAACAAAAAAACAAACAACCCAATCCAAAATTGGGCAGAAGACCTAAATAGACATTTCTCCGAAGAAGATATACAGACTGTCATCAAACACATGAAAGAATGCTCAACATTATTAATCATTAGAGAAATGAAAATCAAAACTACAATTAGATATCATCTCACACCAGTCAGAATGGTCATCATCAAAAAACCTAGAAACAATAAATGTTGGAGAGAGTGTGGAGAAATGGGAACACTCTTGCACTGCTGGTGGGAATGTGAATTGGTACAGCCACTATGGAGAACAGTATGGAAGTTCCTTAAAAAACTACACATAGAACTACTATATGACCCGGTAATACCACTCCTGGGCCTATACCCTGAGAAAACCGTAATTCAAAAAGTCATGTACCAAAATGTTCATTGCAGCTCTATTTACAATAGCCCAGAGATGGAAACAACCAAAGTGTCCATCATTGGATGAATGGATAAAGAACATGTGGCACATATATACAATAGACTATTACTCAGCCATAAAAAGAAATGAAATTGAGCTCTTTGTATTGAGGTGGATAGATCTAGAGTCTGTCATACAGAGTGAAGTAAGTCAGAAAGAGAAAGACAAATACCGTATGTTAACACATATATATGGAATATAAATTAAAAAAAAAAGAGGGTTCTGAAGAACCTAAGGGCAGGACAGGAATAAAGATGCAGATGTAGAGAATGGACTTGAAGACAGAGGGAGGGGCAAGGGTAACCTGAGACGAAGTGGGAGAGTGGCATGAACATGTATACACTACCATATGTAAAATAGATAGCTATTCGGAAGCACCTGCATAGCATTGGGAGATCAGGTCGGTCCTTTGTGATCACCTAGAGCGGTGGGTTATGTAGGGTGGGTGGGAGTTGCAAGAGCACGGGTATATATGTATATGTATAGCTGACTCACTTTATTATTCAGCAGCAACAAACACAACAATGTAAAGCAGTTATACTCCAATAAAGATGTTTAAAAAAATACAATTGCAACAAAAACCATAGTAGAAACAAAAATGATTATTGAAATAGAGAAAAAAATCACATTTTTTCTTTAGAACCAATAAATGCATTTTAAGTAATCATTAAAAAAAGTGGAAATAGCCTAAATATCCATCAGCTGATGAATGGGTAAACAGAATGTCATATATCATTATATTATTCAGCCATGTAAAGAATGAAGTACTAATACATGGCACAACATGGGTGAACCTTGAAAACATTATGCAAAGTGAAAGAAGTCAGGCACAAAGGACTATATATTTTATGATTCCATTTATATGAAATGGCCAAAATAAGCAAATCCATAGAGGCAGAAAATACATGAGTGATTTCCAGGGCCTGGGAGGAGGGGAGAAGGGGAAATAACTGTTAATGGGTACTGGGTTACTTTAGAGGAGGATGAAAATGTTCTACAATTAGGTAGTTGTGATGGTAGTACAAGTTTGTGAATATACTAAAATAAATCCCACTAAATTGTACAGTTTTAAAAAATTCTATAATTCCCTTTAGGGGCACATTTTCTAGTTACCTATTGTGATGAGTGAAGCATATCTTTTAACTTTTGAAGCCTTCCTGAATGTACATGCTTCTGGACACCTGTACAAAATGGACCTTCTTCGTGTTTCTTGTCTTTGTCCCATGTTCTTCTGCAGACACAGCTTCAATGTCTTCTATCTTGGTATCTTAGTCCATTAATTATGATTGCCAAATGGTGATGGAGGCCGAAATAGAGGAGTTGAGAATGTATTATGGACCACTTTGTATAATAACTTATTTCAGGTCATATTGTAATGAGTACAAAATACCCTAAATTTAGGAATTATGTTTTCTTCTTTCCTTCTCTTCTGCTTTCCTCTATGGACTGAGAAAATGTAATTGTCATAGCCTCTGGTTAGTTTTAATCACATGAAGTAAACCCAGAAGGCCCAAAATTTCATTCCTAATGCCCTTTAGCTCTCTCTGCTTCACCATCTACAAATATGCAGCTTGTGTTTGATTTCTCTCAAGCAAGGTTTCCCAAAAGTGTCTGATCTACCAATCTCCAATAAATGGGTTGACTTGAAGATGGTAAGACCTTCATGTTTTACCTTTCTCACTGCTGCTAACATTTTACCAAAGGTCTACTGTTAATATATGTTCTAAGCCAGCCATCCTCAACCCTAGATACACATTCAAATAACCTGGGAAATAATTTTTGAATATTGATGCCTGAACCCCAGACCCAATTAATTGGTATAGGTTGGGGCCTGAAAATTGATATTTTTTAAAAGTCCCCCTGGGTAACTCCAGTGGGCAGCCAGGGTTGATGAAAACTGCACTAAGAAATACTTGAGTATTTCTTAAGTTTAGATTTACTAATTATATTTTTATCAAGCAATATAGATATAAAGTTCTAAAAGTCAAATCGTACTTACTACAAAGCTTTTTAAGAAAGCAATTTCTTGCTCTACTCATTCCCATCCCTGATCCTCATTCCCCAGAGGCAACCACATTCAACTCTTTTTCTAAAAAATAAATTTATTTATTTTTGGTTGCATTGGGTCTTTGTTGCTGCTCACGGGCTTTCTCTAGTTTAGGCGAGTGGGGGCTGCTCTTCATTGCGCTGCACGGGCTTCTCATTGCGGTGGCTTCTCTTGGTGTGGAGCATGGGTTCTAGGCACGTGGTTCTCAGTAGTTGTGGCACATGGGCTCACAAGTTGTTGGGCATGGGATAGTTGCTCCACGGCATGTGGGATCTTCCTGGACCAGGGCTTGAACCTGTGTCCCCTGCATTGGCAGGCGGATTCTTAACCACTGTGCCACCATGGATGCCCCCAACCCTTTTAAGTATTCCCTTAAATTATTTACATCTTTTTTTAAAAAATATCTTTATTGGGGTATAATTGCTTTACACTGGTGTGTTAGTTTCTGCTTTATAACAAAGTGAATCAGCTATACATATACATATGTTCCCATATGTCTTCCCTCTTGCGTCTCCCTCCCTCCCACTCTCCCCATCCCACCCCTCCAGGCTGTCCCAAAGCACCGAGCTAATATCCCTGTGCCTTGCGGCTGCTTCCCCCTAGCTATCTACCTTACTACGTTTGTTAGTGTGTATATGTCCATGACTCTCTCTCGCCCTGTCAAAACTCACCCTTCCCCCTCCCCATATCCTCAAGTCCGTTCTCCAGTAGGTCTGCGTCTTTATTCCTGTCTTACCCCTAGGTCCTTCATGACATTTTTTCCCTTAAATTCCATATATATGTGTTAGCATACGGTATTTGTCTTTTTCTTTCTGACTTACTTCACTCTGTATGACAGACTCTAGGTCTATCCATCTCATTACAAAGAGCTCAATTTCATTTCTTTTTAAGGCTGAGTGATATTCCATTGTGTATATGTGCCACATCTTATTTATCTATTCATCCGATGATGGGCGCTTAGGTTGTTTCCATCTCCGGGCTATTGTAAATAGAGCTGCAATGAACATTTTGGTACATGACTCTTTTTGAATTTCGGTTTTCTCAGGGTATATGCCCAGTAGTGGGATTGCTGGGTCATACGGTAATTCTATTTGTAGTTTTTTAAGGAACCTCCATACTGTTCTCCATAGTGGCTGAACCAATTCACATTCCCACCAGCAGTGCAAGAGGGATCCCTTTTCTCCACACCCTCTCCAGCATTTATTGTTTCTAAATTTTTTGATGATGGCCATTCTGACTGGTGTGAGATGATATCTCATTGTAGTTTTGATTTGCATTTCTCTAATGATTAATGATGTTGAGCATTCTTTCATGTGCTTGTTGGCATTCTGTATATCTTCTTTGGAGAAATGTCTATTTAGGTCTTCTGCCCATTTTTGGATGGGGTTGTTTGTTTTTTTGTTATTGAGCTGCATGAGCTGCTTGTAAATTTTGGAGATTAATCCTTTGTCAGTTGCTTCATTTGCAAATGTTTTCTCCCATTCTGAGGGTTGTCTTTTGGTCTTGATTATGGTTTCCTTTGCTGTGCAAAAGCTTTGAAGTTTCATTAGGTCCCATTTGTTTATTTTTGTTTTTATTTCCATTACTCTAGGAGGTGGGTCAGAAAGGATCTTGCTGTGATTTATGTCATAGAGTGTTCTTCCTATGTTTTCCTCTAAGAGTTTGATAGTTTCTGGCCTTACATTTAGGTCTTTAATCCATTTTGAGCTTATTTTTGTGTATGGTGTTAGGGAGTGATCTAATCTCATACTTTTACATGTACCTGTCCAGTTTTCCCAGCACCATTTATTGAAGAGGCTGTCCTTTCTCCACTGTACATTCCTGCCTCCTTTATCAAAGATAAGGTGTCCATATGTGCATGGGTTTATCTCTGGGCTTTCTATCCTGTTCCACTGATCTATCTTTCTGTTTTTGTGCCAGTACCATACTGTCTTGATTACTGTTGCTTTGTAGTATAGTCTGAAGTCAGGGAGCCTGATTCCTCCAGCTCCTTTTTTCGTTCTCAAGATTGCTTTGGCTATTCGGGGTCTTTTGTGTTTCCATACAAATTGCGAAATTTTTTGTTCTAGTTCTGTGAAAAATGCCAGTGGTAGTTTGATAGGGATTGCATTGAATCTGTAGATTGCTTTGGGTAGTAGAGTCATTTTCACAATGTTGATTCTTCCCATCCAAGAACATGGTATATCTCTCCATCTATTTGTATCATCTTTAATTTCTTTCATCAGTGTCTTATAATTTTCTGCATACAGGTCTTTCATCTCCTTAGGTAGGTTTATTCCTAGATATTTTATTCTTTTTGTTGCAATGGTAAATGGAAGTGTTTTCTTGATTTCACTTTCAGATTTTTCATCATTAGTATATAGGAATGCCAGAGATTTCTGTGCATTAATTTTGTATCCTGCTACTTTACCAAATTCATTGATTAGCTCTTATTTACATCTTTTATTATACTGATATTTCTTATTTATTTTCAATTTTATTTATTGTGAGTTGACTTCCTACTATAGAAGACGATGATCTACCTCTCCTCTTCCAGCATTCTGCACACAAAAGTTTTCCTTCCACCTTCCCAGCATAGTTATAACATGGTTTGGGGTTAAAGCAATATTGAATGTTGACATATTTATGACTATACAAATATAATAAAATGGCAGACTTAAGCCCTAACCTATCAGTAATTACCTTAAATATAAACAGTTTAAGTTCACCAATTGAAAGACAGAGATTAGCAAAGTGGATTAAAAAATTTAATCAAACCATATCCTGTCTATAAGAAACTCACTTTGAATAAAACCACAGAAAAGTAAAAGAATGGAAAAATATGTACAACACATTAAGTCTTTTTAAAAAGCACAACTGACTATATTAACATTAGACTCCAGAGGAAAGAAAATTACTAAAAACAAAGAGGGACATTACATAATGATAAAAGGATCAGTTCACCAAGAAAAGATAGAGTCCGAAAAAGCATCTGCAAAACCAAGATTCATTCATGATTTTAAAAAAAAATATCCCTCAGAAAACTAGAAATAGAAGGAAATTTCCTCAGCTTTGTAAACAGTACTTACAAAAACTTACAGTTAATGTTGTATTTAATTGTGAAAGACTGAATGCTTCCCCTCTAAGATCTGGAACAAGGCAAGGTTGTATGCATATCACCACTCTCATTCAACATTCTACTGGAAGTTCTAGCCAGTGAAATAAGACCCCAAAAATAGAATAAATAAAAGAGATACATATTTTTTAAAAGAAAAAATAAAACTGTCCCTATTTGCAGATGTCTATACTGTTCGAAATCCCAAGGAATCTAAAACAAAACAAAACCCTCCTAGAACTTATGAGTTCAGCGAGGTTTCAGAATACAAGATCAACACTTAAAAATCAATCGCATTTCTATATGTTAACAACATACTTGTGGAAGCAAAAATTAAAAACACAATATCAGGGACTTCCCTGGTGGCACAGTGGTTAAGAATCTGCCCGCCAATGCAGGGACTTGGGTTCAATCCCTGGTCCGGGAAGATCCCACATGCCGCAGAGCCACTAAGCCTGTGTGCCACAACTACTGAGACAGCATGCCACAACTACTGAAGGCCGCGTGCCCAGAGCCTGAGCTCCGCAACAAGAGAAGCCACCACAATGAGAAGCCCGTGCACCACAACGAAAGTAGCCCCTGATCTTCTCAACTAGAGAAAGCCCGCGGGCAGCAACGAAGACCCAATGCAGCCATAAATAAATAAATTTATATATATATATTAAAAAATACCATTTATGGTGTGTGCTAAAGAAAATTGAATAGATATAAACCTAAAAGCATGTACAGGATCTGTATGCTGAAAATTACAAAATGCTGATGAGATAAATCAAAGGCCTAAATAAATGGAGAAACATATGTTCATGGATTGGAAGACTGAGAATATTGTAGATGTCAATTCTCTCCAAATAGATCTATAGGTTTAATGCAATTCCTACTGAAGTTCTTTTGTAGACACAAACAAGCTTATTCTAAAATGTATATGGAAAGGTACAAGCCCTAGAATAGCAATATTAAAATAAAAATTTTAATGACATACCTAATTTTTCATTTTTAAAATATTAAATTAAAATAATCCTTAAAAATAAGAGTAAATTGGAAGGGATCAAACCTGATGGCTTACTATATAGCTGCAGTAATCAAGGTAATTATTGTCTTAGCAGGGAGATGGGCATAGATCAATGGAACAAAATCAAAATCTCATATAGACTCACACAAATACAGCCAGCTGATTTTTGACAAAGATGCAAAAGCAATCCAATGGAGGAAGGATAACCTTTTCAACAAATGGTGCTGGAGCAATTGGATATTCATAAGCAAAAAATGAACCTTGTCCTAAACCTGAAACCTTACAGAAGTCAACTCACAATGGATCAAGGAGTGAATGTAAAATGTAAAACTCTAAAACTTTTAGAAATAAAATATAGGAAAAACTCTTTGGGACCTAGGACTAGGTGAAGAGTTCTTAGACTTGATATGGAAAGCACAGTCCTTAAAAGGAAAAATTGATGAACTGGACTTTATTAAAATTAAAGACATTTGTTTCATTGAAAGACTGTTAAGAAGATGAAACAAAAAGTTACAGACTGTGAGAAAATATTTGCCAGCCACATATCCAGTGAAGGCCTTATATCTAGAAAATATAAAGAACTCTCAGAACTCAACAATAAAAAAAAGGAAACAATCCAACTAGAAACTGGGCAAAAGACATGAACATTCATTTCACCAAAGAGGAGATACAGATGGCAAATAAGTGTCTGAAAAGATATTCAACACCAATAGCCATTAGGGAAATATAAATTAAGACTGCAATGAGATATCAGTTGAAATAAAAAATAAGTGATAAATAACAAATGCTGGTGATGACACAGACAAATTGGATCTCTATACATTGCTAGTGAGAATGTAAAATGGTGCAGCCAGTCTGGAGAAGAGTTGGGGGTAGAGTGAATATGTACAAAGAGGTAATATTAGGGGTTTCTTTTGTGGTGATGGGAACCACTTCTGTATCTTGCTTATGGTAGTGACATAGAACCACACACACACACACACACACACACAGGGTTTTTTAATGGTGAAAACTGAATGCTAAAAACTGAATGTGGTTCGTAGTCTAATTAAGAGTAATGTACCAATGTCAGTTTCCTAATTTTGATATTATACTACAGCTGTGATATTGGGGGAAGCTGGGTGAAGGATGAACTTGTACTATTTCTGCAATTTCCTCTAAGTATATAATTATTTCAAAATAACTTTTTTAACTTTAAGAAATACATCCCCAAAAAAGTCTTTTTGGTCTTGTAAATATCCCTCAGTGGGGAAAATCCTTAAGCAATTGCTTTGCAGCTATAGCTTTATCCAGCTCATTTTGTTAGGTCATTTCCTGCCCTGAGGGCATGTTGGATTGTATCAGGGGTGCTTCAGGAGACAGAAGGAGGGAGCCCCAGGAAAATGGGGGAGGACCTCACAAGGAGGGGTGCATGTACCAACCACCACCTTCTCTTCAAATGCTTGTCCAACATTAGCCAGCCCTGTCTCAATATCTGTGCCAAGGTCCATTGGCCTCATCCATACACAGAGGTGGCAAGACAGAAGTTAGCCTGCAATTCACAAAGTTTGCTCTGTTCCCACATCTGCCTGATGCTTTCTGGATGCCTAAATTTCTCCTATGAAGAATAGGAGTCATACCATTGTGCTGCAGTAGCTGGGGATAAATGGGCTAAAGAAGAATTCAAAAGTATCATAATTGTAGCGATGCCAAAAGGGGAAATATTCTCACTGTGTGTGTCCCCCCATCCTATTCTTCCCCAGATTCAGTTCCTAAGAGACCCTCACAATTTTAACAAGTGCTTTACATAGTTATGAATACCTGAATTGTAACTATATCAAAACATTATATGAAATGCTTCATGCATAATATAATATTCTTATTCACAGTTGGAAGGGGGTATGGTAGTTGGCATATGGAGGTTTGAAACACAGCTCATTTTCATTGCCAGAATTTATTTTTGTTATACTATTCCATGAAGTCTAAAAATAAAGATATGATTGTAAAATTATAATAACCTGGAATAAAGAGGATAAAATACTATTTGTGAGTCCGTGTCTTATAAACATTTATCAGTGCTTAATTTGTACAATAAATCCACAAAAACAAAAAAAATAATAAAAAGTATCATAATTGCAAGCTTGGATGATTAGTGCAGCTTGGGATTGCTGAAGGATTTAGGATCTGAGCTTTTTTTAAAATTTTTTGTTGAAGTATAGTTGATTTGCAATGCTGTGTTAATTTCTGCTGTACAGCAAAGTGATTCAGTTATATATATACATTCTTTTTCATATTCTTTCCATTATGGTTTATCACAGAATATTGAATATCATTCCCTGTGCTATACAACAGGACCTTGTTTATCCATTCTATGTATAATAGTTTGCATCTGCTAATCCCAAACTCCCACTCCATCTCTCCCCACTTCCCCATCCCCCTTGGCAACCACAAGTCTCTTCTTTATGTCTGTGAGTCTGTTTCTGTTTCCTGGATAAGTTCGTGTCATATTTTAGATTCCACATAAAAGTGATATCATATGGTATTTGTATTTCTCTTTCTGACTTACTTCACTTAGTGTGATAATCTCTACTTGCATCCATGTTGCTGCAAATGGCATTATTTCATTCTTTTTTATGGCTGAGTCATATTCCATTGTGTATATGTGTATGTATGTGTATGTGTGTACACACACACACACACACACACACACACACACACATATAGGGTCTGAGCTTTTGATAGAAAGGCATCTGAATCAGAGACAGGAGTCTCCAAATTCTTTAGCATTCAACAGGCTCCTCCTGTCAGTCTAGATTTTTGCTTCTAAGACACCAGGCTTTAAGAGTCACTGAGAAGCTGTTCCCCTGCAGAACAGACAGAAACACATAGCAAACATCACCCCATTTTCCTTGAGGGGTACTTGTGAATGTCCCAACATCAAGGCAGGAGAAACCCCACCGTTCAGAAGGATTCTGGTTCCGACAACAGAAGGCCATTAACTTGTAGACAGAGATCACTGTTACAACTGAATGCCAGAGGCAGGGAAAATGTCAGTCTAACTGCTGACACAGTCTCAGCTACTGGTGGCTAAAACCAGGCCACATAGAGTTTGAGGAGGGAACAAGAGTTTGTCTGGGGAGACCAAGGGTGAGGGGCTGAGGAAAGGGAAATATGTGCATTGTGACCAGGAAGAACTTTCTGGTAAGCAATATTTCTTACACTCAAATTGCTGTTTTACAGAGCCTGGCCATGAATGGAGCTGGTACATGAAAAAGCAGAGAAGCATCTGTGAAATAAAGCAAGAAACTCTTTGGCAGAAGGTATTAAAGGAGCCTGGGGAGACAGGTGACAGCTTGATGGATGCATAGGTGTGATGGTCCATTCCTTCAACACTAATTGCAAAGTCATGGGCATTAAGCAACGCACACAAGATGGGTAATTATGACAAACATGATTTTCAAAGACTAGGAAGGATATGATCAGAGGAAAACCCTGAAGTGATCACAGCCACTGAGGATCATTATTTGTTTGCTGAAGCTAATAACAGGTTGGCTCTTAGAAACTAGTGGGGATGGGGCTTCTGGTGGGAAGAGAAGAGAGTATTCAGTTTCTTGTTATGCAAAACTTGTCCCCCGGAAATAGCTAAAACGTACTACTGTGGTCGAATTTAAGCTACAATACACAAATGTTTTATGATACGGTCCTTTTTCATGATACTACTGACTTGGAATGTGCTTGTGTTGGTTTAGAGTTTCATTTCTGCCCTTAGGTTGGCATACAGACTGTGCTTTCCAGTAAAATGGCATCATTTGTCAAGGTGTGATTGTGAATTCTGTCCAGATGTGTTAAGCACAACTGTCCTTGGAGAGCCTACTCTGTGGGGTCAAGGGGACAAAGCCACCTTGCCCGAGGAGAGAGGAGCCTTCTGAGGAAAGCGCTGTGGATAGCTCTTCGAGTGGAAAGGCACTCAGGAGAGAGGAAGCAGATAAACAGGGAAGGAAAGACCCCCACACATGCTCGGCTGCTCGGAGATGAGTGCCAGAACCTAGCGTCCATTGGCATGCAGACATGGTAATCCTCAGGCTGGCCCTTGGCCTAGGGTCACGCTGTGGAGCAGGCTGGGAGTATCTCCCTGGCTCTTGATACTCCTCTCTGCCCTATTTTGAGACTCTCCCATTTTAGGCTTTCTGACTTGCTCTCCAAAGTGTTCTATGACCTGGGTCAAGAGGAGCACAAGGGGAACATTTGGAACAAACTCTTTCACACGGAGATATGACCCAGCATGATTCCTTACCCCCACTCCTGCCCCCACTCTTACCTTTAAATTATCACTGAAGTGAGCAAAAAGGTGTTGGGGATCTAGGCAAATATGCAATAGAGCCCCTTTACTCACCTGATCCCTAAAATGGATATCTGACTATGATTATTCTAGCTCAGACTCTCTTTGCCCTGCTGTGGTAAGAGAACCCCCTTATCCTGCAGAGAACCCATCATCCTTGCAGTTTAGTTAGAGCTGAAACCATCTGCCCCTCCTGACCACAGGGCTGGACCTCCAGTGACCTAAACTGGCCAATCAGCATCCACTTCCCTCTTAGGCATAGTGCTTGAATGAAGGGAGGGCAAAACAGAGAGCAAGACTTCGGGTACTAAACTAGCTATGGAAGCCAAAACTTGACCACATTGGTAATCAGATTGGGAAAAGATGTTAGCATATACTGGAAAGAGACAAACACAGAGTTCTAACCTGAGAGGATCCAGGGGAGAAGGCATATTGTCATGGTAGATATCCAGGCTGAAGAAACAAGACAAAAGTCTAGTTCTGTGAAATAGACTAGAAAGGTCCAGAACCAATGTAGAAGCAAGCAGAGCCCAACGCTGAGCCCAGAATAATAGAGCGGGGCTCCAGAAGTTTTCACTGCGAACAGACAGTGTTTGTTATAGAGAATGAGGCAAGATTTAGCCTTGAGGTGGGAATTGAGGGATCCTTTTAGTAGAAAATGATAATAGTGACTAGAAAGCCAGCTGGAAATGTCACTGCTAACATCCTGACACCTCCTTTAGTTCTATGTATGCCACTATTAGAACTGGATTTTATTTTTAGCAAAGGGCTATTTCACTCCTTATAAGAAAAATTCCTATTAGTATATGGGCCATCATTTAAATGGTTATCAGCCATTTATACCTTAGTATGAATTTGCTTACATATTTCCTTCTTGAGAGTGGATTTTAAGGGAGGTTGGAAGAAATTATTCATATAGGAGAGTCTTACTGGGATGTTAAGGGCCAGGCACTGTGCTACACCCTAATGATACAAAGATGAAGCAAAGCACATGTGCTTCATCCGTGAAGAATTTTACAGCCTTCTAGATTGAAGGTGGAAAGGAAGCCACTAAAAAGAAAAAGATGTGCAACAGGGAACCTGGATATAGTATAGAGAAAAGGTTTTTTTTCTAGTGTTTCCAAAGGACTCATTTCTCCATGGAAATCCCACAGATGATCCTTGCCATCTTCCCACAGCCATTAGCCTCAACTCTTTAAGTAGTATCAGGGCTTCTTGGTCCATGCTTACTGTCAGAAGTAGAGATGCTGGGAAGATCATTTTGTCCAATAGCCTTTGACTTATTAACAAGGAAAACCAGGACCAAAGAGATAAAGGAACTGGAAGAAATTATGATGGGAGTTCATGACAGAAGTTCATGGGTTCCTCCAAACTTCTGGTCAACACTCTTTCACTGAACATGCTGTATAAAAATAAATAAATTAATTAAATTAAAAATAAAAAGTGTGGTGATGCTGGGATGAATTGGGAGATTGGGATTGACATACATACACTAATATGTATAGAGTAGATAACTGATAAGAACCTGTTGTATAAAATAAATAAATAAATAAATTTTAAGATTAGAAACAAGATGGTGGAGTACAAGGACGTGCTCTCACTTCCTCTTGTGAGAACACCAGAATCACAACTAGCTGCTGGACAGTCATCGACAGGAAGACACTGGAACTCACCAAAAAAGATATCCACATCCAAAGACAAAGGGGAAGTCACAATGAGACGGTAGGAGGGGCGCAATCACAGCAAAATCAAATCCTATGACTGCTGGGTAGGTGACTCACAGACTGGAGAACACTTATACCACAGAAGTCCACCCACTGGAGTGAAGGTTCTGAGCCCCACGTCAGGCTTCCTAACCTGGGGGTCTGGCAATGGGAGGAGGAATTCCTAGAGAGTCAGACTTTGAGGCTACTGGGATTTCATTTCGGGACTTCAACAGAACTGGGGAAAACAGAAACTCCACTCTTGGATGGCACACAGAAAGGAGTGTGCACACCGGGACCCAGGGGATGGAGCAGTGACCACAGGGGAGACTGAACCAGACCTACCTGCTAGTGTTGTGGGGGTTCCTGCAAAGGTGGGGTGTGGCTATGGCTCACCGTGGGGACAAGGACATTGAGAGCAGAAGTTCTGGGAAGTACTCCTTTGCGTGAGCCCTCCCAGAGTCCACCATTAGCCCCATCAAAGAGACCAGGTAGGCTCCAGTGTTGGGTTGCCTCAGGCCAAACAACCAACAGGGAGGGAACCCAGACCCATCCATCAGCAGTCAAGCATATTAAAGCTTTACTGAGCTCTGCCCACCAGAGCAACAGTCAGCTCTATCCACCACTAGTCCTTCCCATGAGGAAACTTGCATAAGCCTCTTAGACAACCTCATCCACCAGACGGCAGACAGCAGAAGCAAGAAGAACAACAATCCTGCAGCTGGTGGAACAAAAACCACATTCACAGAAAGAGAGACAAGATGAAAAGGCAGAGGGCTATGTACCAGATGAAGGAACAAGATAAAACCCCAGAAAAACAACGAAATGAAGTGGAGATAGGCAACCTTCCAGAAAAAGAATTCAGAATAATGATAGTGAAGATGATCCAGGACCTCGGAAAAAGAATGCAGGCAAAGATCGAGAAGATGCAAGAAATGTTTAACAAAGACCAAGAAGGATTAAAGAACAAACAAACAGAGATGAACAATACAATAACTCAAATGAAAACTACACTACAAGGAATCAATAGCAGAAAAACTGAGGCAGAAGAGCCGATAAGTGACCTGGAAGACAGAATGGTGGAATTCACTGCTGTGGAACAGAATAAAGAAAAAAGAATGAAAAGAAATGAAGACAGCCTAACAGACATCTGGGACAACATTTAACACAACAACATTCGCATTA
Source organism: Phocoena phocoena (assembly GCF_963924675.1). NCBI lineage: Eukaryota > Metazoa > Chordata > Mammalia > Artiodactyla > Phocoenidae > Phocoena > Phocoena phocoena. The sequence continues at coordinate 47,667,433 of NC_089240.1, forward strand.
TAGGGCTCCCAGAAGGAGAAGAGAGAGAGAAAGGACCTGAGAAAATATTTGAAGAGATTATAGTCGAAAACTTCCCTAACATGGGAAAGGAAATAGCCACCCACGTCCAGGAAATGCAGAAAGTCCCATACAGGGTAACCCAAGGAGAAACACGCCGAGACACATAGTAATCAAACTGGCAAAAATTAAAGACAAAGAAAAATTATTAAAAGCAGAAAGAGAAAAACAAGAAATAACATACAAGGGAACTCCCATAAGGTTAACAGCTGATTTCTCAGCAGAAACCCTACAAGCCAGAAAGGAGTGGCAGGATATACTTAAAGTGATGAAAGGGAAGAAACTACAACCAAGGCTATTCTATCTGGCAAGGATCTCATTCAGATTCAATGCACAAATCAAAAGCTTTACAGACAAGAAAAGCTGAGAAAATTCAGCACCACCAAACCAGCTCTACAACAAATGCTAAAGGAACTTCCCTAAGTGGGAAGCACAAGGGAAGAAAAGGACCTACAAAAACAAACCCAAAACAATAAGAAAATGGTCATAGGAACATATATATCGATAATTACCTTGAACGTGAATGGGTTAAATGCTCCAACCAAAAGACACAGGCTTGTGGAATGGATACAAAAACAAAACCCAAATATATGCTGTCTATAAAACATACACCTCAGACCTAGAGACACGTTCAGACTGAAAGTGAAGTGATGGATAAAGATATTCCATGCAAAAGGAAATCAAAGAAAGCTGGAGTAGCAGTACTCATATCAGATAAAATAGACTTTAAAATAAAGAATGTTATAAGAGACAAGGAAGGAAACTATATAATGATTAAGGGATCAATCCAAGAAGAAGGTATAACAATTATATATATATATACATCCAACATAGGAGCACCTCCATACATAAGGCAACTGCTAACAGTTTAAAAAGAGGAAATTGACAGTAACACAGTATTAGTGGGGGATTTTTAACACCTCAATTACACCAAATGGACAGATCACCCAAAATGAAAATAAATAAGGAAACAGAGGGGGGACCTTGAAGATGGCGGAAGAGTAAGACGCGGAGATCACCTTCCTCCCCACGGATACACCAGAAATACATCCACACGTGGAACAACTCCTACAGAACTCCTACTGAAGGCTGGCAGAAGACCTCAGACCTCCCAAAAGGCAAGAAACTCCCCACGTACCTGGGTAGGGCAAAAGAAAAAACAGAGACAAAAGAATAAGGACGGCACCTGCACCAGTGGGAGGGAGCTGTGAAGGAGGAAAAGTTTCCACACACTAGGAAGCCCCTCCGCGGGCGGAGACTGCGGGAGGCGGAGGGGGGAGTTTCGGGACCGCGGAGTAGTGCACAGCGACGGGTGCGGAGGGCAAAGCGGGGAGATTCCTGCACAGACGATTGGTGCCGACCAGCACTCACCAACCCGAGAGGCTTGTCTGCTCACCCGCCGGGGCGGGCGGGGCTGCGAGCTGAGGCTCGGGTTTTGGTTTTGGACGGAGCTCAGGGAGAGGACTGGGGTTGGCGGCTTGAACATAGCCTGAAGGGGTTAGTGCACCACGACGAGCCGGGAGGGAGTTCGGGGAAAAGCCTGCACCTGCCGAAGAGGCAAGAGACTTTTTCTTCCCTCTTTGTTTCCTGGTGCGCGAGGAGAGGGGTTTAAGAGCGCTGCTTAAAGGATCTCCAGAGAAGGGCGCGAGCCGCGGCTAAAAGCGCGAACCCCAGAGACGGGCGCGAGCCGCGGCTAAAACCGCGGACTCCAGAGACGGGCGCAAGCTGCGGCTAAAACCGCGGACCCCAGAGACGGGCGGGAGACGCTAAGGCTGCTGCTGCCGCCACCAAGGGGCCTGTGTGCGAGCACAGGTCACTCTCCACACCCCTCTACCGCGGAGCCTGTGCAGCCCGCCACTGCCAGGTTCCCGGGATCCAGGGACAACTTCCCCGGGACAACGCACGGCGGGCCTCAGGCTGGTGCAACGTCACGCCGGCCTCTGCCGCAACGACACGCTGCCTCTGCCGCCACAGGCCTGCCCCGCACGCAGTGCCCCTCCTTCCCCCATCCCCCAACCCCCGGCCTGAGTGAGCCGGAGGCCCCGAATCAGCGGCTCCTTTAACCCCGTCCTGTCTGAGCGAAAAAACAGACGCCCTCAAGCGACCTACATGCAGAGGCAGGGCCAAATCCAAAGCTGAGCTCCTGTGAGCTGTGAGAACAAAGAAGAGAAAGGGAAATCTCTCCCAGCAGCCACAGAAGCAGCGGATTAAAGCTCCACAATCAACTTGATGTACCCTGCATCTGTGGAATACCTGAATAGACAAGGAATGATCCCAAATTGAAGAGGTGGACTTTAGGAGCGAGATCTATGATTTTTTTCCCTTTTCCTCTTTTTGTGAATGTGTACGTGTATGCTTCTGTGTGAGATCTTGTCTGTATACTCTTGCTTCCACCATTTGTCCTAGGGCTCTATCCAACCATGATTTTTTTTAAAAAATTCTTTTTCTTAATAATTAAGTTTAATTGTAATAACTTTATTATACTTTACCTTCGTTCTTTCTTTCTTTCCTTCCTTCCTTCCCTCCTTTAGACAACGAATCACCCCAAATTGAGGAGGTGGTCTCAGGGAGCAGGATTTATGATTTTTCCCCCTTTACCTCTTTTTGTGAAGGTGTATGTGTATGCTTCTGTGTAAGAGTTTCTCTGTATAGCTTTGCTTCCAACATTTGTCCTAAGATTCTATCCGTCCCTTTTTTTTTCCTAAATATTTTTTAATTCAATAACTATATTATACTTTACTTTATTTTTACTGTATCATCTTTCTTTCTGTCTTTTTTCCTTCTTTCCCTCCTTCCTTCCTTCCTCCCTCCCTCCCTCCCTCCTTTCTTTCCTTCTTTGCTTCTTTCTTCCTTCCTTCCTTTCCTCCTTTCCTTCTTTCTTTACTCATACTTCTACTAATTCTCCCTACTTTTTCTCCCTTTTATTCTGAGCTGTGTGGATGAAAGGCTCTTGGTGCTCCAGCCAGGAGTCAGGGCTCTGCCTCTGAGGTAGGAGAGCCAACTTCAGGACACTGGTCAACAAGAGACCTCCCAGCTCCACATAATATTAAACGGTGGAAATCTCCCAGAGACCTCCATCTTAACACCAGCACCCAGCTTCACTCAACGACCAGCAAGCCACAGTGCTGGACATCCTATGCCAAACAACTAGCAAAACAGGAACACAACCCCACCCATTAGCAGAGAGGCTGCCTAAAATCATAATAAGGCCACAGACACCCCAAAACACACCACCAGACGTGAACCTGCCCACTAGAGAGACAAGATCCAGCCTCATCCAGCACAACACAGGCACTAGTCCCCTCCACCAGGAAGCCTACACAACCCACTGAAACAACCTTAGCCACTGGAGACAGACATCAAAAACAACGGGAACTACGAAAGTGCAGCCTGCAAAAAGGAGACCCCAAACACAGTAAGATAAGCAAAATGAGAAGACAGAAAAACACACAGCAGATGAAGGAGCAAGATAAAAACCCACCAGACCTAACAAATGAAGAGGAAATAGGCAATCTACCTGAAAAAGAATTCAGAATAATGATAGTAAGGATGATCCGAAATCTTGGAAGTAGAATGGACAAAATGCAAGAAACAGTTAACAAGGACCTACAAGAACTAAAGATGAAACAAGCAACGATGAACAATGCAATAAATGAAATTAAAACCACTCTAGATAGGATCAATAGCAGAATAACAGAGGCAGAAGAACGGATAAGTGACCTGGAAGATAAAGTAGTGGAAATAACTACTGCAGAGCAGAATAAAGAAAAAAGAATGAAAAGAACTGAGGACAGTCTCAGAGACCTCTGGGACAACATGAAACGCACCAACATTCGAATTATAGGGGTTCCAGAAGAAGAAGAAAGAAAGAAAGGGACTGAGAAAATATTTGAAGAGATTATAGTTGAAAACTTCCCTAATATGGGAAAGGAAATAGTTAATCAAGTCCAGGAAGCACAGAGAGTCCCATACAGGATAAATACAAGGAGAAACACGCCAAGACACATATTAATCAAACTGTCAAAAATTAAATACAAAGAAAGCATATTAAAAGCAGCAAGGGAAAAACAACAAATAACACACAAGGGAATCCCCATAAGGTTAACAGCTGATCTCTCAGCAGAAACCCTACAAGCCAGAAGGGAGTGGCAGGACATACTGAAAGTGATGAAGGAGAAAAGCCTGCAACCAAGACTACTCTACCCAGCAAGGATCTCATTCAGATTTGATGGAGAAATTAAAACCTTTACAGACAAGCAAAAGCTGAGAGAGTTCAGCACCACCAAACCAGCTTTACAACAAATGCTAAAGGAACTTCTCTAGACACGAAACACAAGAGAAGGAAACGACCTATAGTAGCGAACCCAAAACAATATATAAAATGGGAATAGGAGCATACATATCGATAATTACCTTAAATGTAAATGGACTAAATGCTCCCACCAAAAGACACAGATTGGCTGAATGGATACAAAAACAAGACCCTTATATATGCTGTCTACAAGAGACCCACTTCAGACCTAGAGACACATACAGACTGAATGTAAGGGGATGGAAAAAGATATTCCATGCAAATGGAAACCAAAAGAAAGCTGGAGTAGCAATTCTCATATCAGACAAAATAGACTTTATTTATTTTATTTTTTTTTTTGTTTTTATCTTTTATTTTTTATTTTTTTATTTTTTTAACATCTTTATTGGGGTATAATTGCTTTACAATGGTGTGTTAGTTTCTGATTTATAACAAAGTGAATCAGCCATACATATACATGTGCTCCCATGTGTCTTCCCTCTTGCATCTCCCTCCCTCCCACTCTCCCCCCCCCACCCCTCCAGGCTGTCCCAAAGCCCCGAGCTAATATCCCTGTGCCTTGCGGCTGCTTCCCCCTAGCTATCTACCTTACTACGTTTGTTAGTGTGTATATGTCCATGACTCTCTCTCGCCCTGTCAAAACTCACCCTTCCCCCTCCCCATATCCTCAAGTCCGTTCTCCAGTAGGTCTGCGCCTCTATTCCTGTCTTATCCCTAGGTTCTTCATGACATTTTTTCCCCTTAAATTCCATATATATGTGTTAGCATACGGTATTTGTCTTTGTCTTTCTGACTTACTTCACTCTGTATGACAGACTCTAGGTCTATCCATCTCATTACAAATAACTCAATTTCATTTCTTTTTAAGGCTGAGTAATATTCCATTGTGTATATGTGCCACATCTTCTTTATCCATTCGTCTGATGATGGGCGCTTAGGTTCTTTCCATCTCCGGGCTATTGTAAATAGAGCTGCAATGAACATTTTGGTACATGACTCTTTTTGAATTTTGGTTTTCTCAGGGTATATGCCCAGTAGTGGGATTGCTGGGTCGTATGGTAATTCTATTTGTAGTTTTTAAAGGAACCTCCATACTGTTCTCCATAGTGGCTGAACCAATTCACATTCCCACCAGCAGTGCAAGAGTGTCCCCTTTTCTCCACACCCTCTCCAGCATTTATTGTTTCTAGATTTTTTGATGATGGCCATTCTGACTGGTGTGAGATGATATCTCATTGTAGTTTTGATTTGCATTTCTCTAATGATTAATGATGTTGAGCATTCTTTCATGTGTTTGTTGGCATTCTGTATATCTTCTTTGGAGAAATGTCTGTTTAGGTCTTCTGCCCATTTTTGGATGGGGTTGTTTGTTTTTTTGTTATTGAGCTGCATGAGCTGCTTGTAAATTTTGGAGATTAATCCTTTGTCAGTTGCTTCATTTGCAAATGTTTTCTCCCATTCTGAGGGTTGTCTTTTGGTCTTGATTATGGTTTCCTTTGCTGTGCAAAAGCTTTGAAGTTTCATTAGGTCCCATTTGTTTATTTTTGTTTTTATTTCCATTACTCTAGGAGGTGGGTCAGAAAGGATCTTGCTGTGATTTATGTCATAGAGTGTTCTTCCTATGATTTCCTCTAAGAGTTTGATAGTTTCTGGCCTTACATTTAGGTCTTTAATCCATTTTGAGCTTATTTTTGTGTATGGTGTTAGGGAGTGATCTAATCTCATACTTTTACACGTACCTGTCCAGTTTTCCCAGCACCATTTATTGAAGAGGCTGTCCTTTCTCCACTGTACATTCCTGCCTCCTTTATCAAAGATAAGGTGTCCATATGTGCGTGGGTTTATCTCTGGGCTTTCTATCCTGTTCCACTGATCTATCTTTCTGTTTTTGTGCCAGTACCATACTGTCTTAAGTACTGTTGCTTTGTAGTATAGTCTGAAGTCAGGGAGCCTGATTCCTCCAGCTCCTTTTTTCGTTCTCAAGATTGCTTTGGCTATTCGGGGTCTTTTGTGTTTCCATACAAATTGCGAAATTTTTTGTTCTAGTTCTGTGAAAAATGCCAGTGGTAGTTTGATAGGGATTGCATTGAATCTGTAGATTGCTTTGGGTAGTAGAGTCATTTTCACAATGTTGATTCTTCCCATCCAAGAACATGGTATACCTCTCAATCTATTTGTATCATCTTTAATTTCTTTCATCAGTGTCTTATAATTTTCTGCATACAGGTCTTTCGTATCCTTAGGTAGGTTTATTCCTAGATATTTTATTCTTTTTGTTGCAATGGTAAATGGGAGTGTTTTCTTGATTTCACTTTCAGATTTTTCATCATTAGTATATAGGAATGCCAGAGATTTCTGTGCATTAATTTTGTATCCTGCTACTTTACCAAATTCATTGATTAGCTCTAGTAGTTTTCTGGTAGAATCTTTAGGATTCTCTATGTATAGTATCATGTCATCTGCAAACAGTGACAGCTTTACTTCTTCTTTTCCGATTTGGATTGCTTTTATTTCCTTTTCTTCTCTGATTGCTGTGGCTAAAACTTCCAAAACTATGTTGAATAAGAGTGGTGAGAGTGGGCAACCTTGTCTTGTTCCTGATCTTAGTGGAAATGATTTCAGTTTTTCACCATTGAGGATGATGTTTGCTGTGGGCTTGTCATATATGGCCTTTATTATGTTTAGGAAAGTTCCCTCTATGCCTACTTTCTGGAGGGTTTTTATCATAAATGGGTGTTGAATTTTGTCGAAAGCTTTCTCTGCATCTATTGAGATGATCATATGGTTTTTCTCCTTCAATTTGTTAATATGGTTTATCACATTGATAGATTTGCGTATATTGAAGAATCCCTGCATTCCTGGAATAAACCCCACTTGATCATGGTGTATGATCCTTTTAATGTGCTGTTGGATTCTGTTTGCTAGTATTTTGTTGAGGATTTTTGCATCTATGTTCATCAGTGATATTGGCCTGTAGTTTTCTTTCTTTGTGACATCCTTGTCTGGTTTTGGTGTCAAGGTGATGGTGGTCTCGTAGAAGGAATTTGGGAGTGTTCCTCCCTCTGCTATATTTTGGAAGAGTTCGAGAAGGATAGGTGTTAGCTCTTCTCTAAACGTTTGATAGAATTCACCTGTGTAGCCATCTCGTCCTGGGCTTTTGTTTGTTGGAAGGTTTTTAATCACAGTTTCAATTTCAGTGCTTGTGATTGGTCTGTTCATATTTTCTATTTCTTCCTGATTCAGTCTTGGCAGGTTGTGCATTTCTAAGAATTTGTCCATTTCTTCCAGATTGTCCATTTTATTGGCATAGAGTTGCTTGTAGTAATCTCTCATGATTTTTTTTGTTTCTGCAGTGTCAGTTGTTACTTCTCCTTTTTCATTTCTAATTCTATTGATTTGAGTCTTCTCCCTTTTTTTCTTGATGAGTCTGGCTAGCGGTTTATCTATTTTGTTTATCTTCTCAAAGAACCAGCTTTTAGTTTTATTGATCTTTGTTATCGTCTCCTTCATTTCTTTTTCATTTACTTCTGATCTGATTTTTATGATTTCTTTCCTTCTGCTAGCTTTGGGGTTTTTTTGTTCTTCTTTCTCTAGTTGCTTGAGGTGCAAGGTTAGGTTGTTTATTCGAGATGTTTCCTGCTTCTTAAGGTGGGCTTGTATTGCTATAAACTTCCCCCTTAGAACTGCTTTTGCTGCATCCCATAGGTTTTGGGTCGTTGTGTCTCCATTGTCATTTGTTTCTAGGTATTTTTTTATTTCCTCTTTGATTTCTTCAGTGATCACTTCATTATTAAGTAGTGTATTGTTTAGCCTCCATGTGTTTGTATATTTTACAGATCTTTTCCTGTAATTGATATCTAGTCTCATGGCATTGTGGTCAGAAAAGATACTTGATACAATTTCAATTTTCTTAAATTTACCAAGGCTTGATTTGTGAGCCAAGATATGATCTATCCTGGAGAATGTTCCATGAGCACTTGAGAAAAATGTGTATTCTGTTGTTTTTGGATGGAGTGTCCTATAAATATCAATTAAGTCCATCTTGTTTAATGTATCATTTAAAGCTTGTGTTTCCTTATTTATTTTCATTTTGGATGATCTGTCCATGGGTGAAAGTGGGGTGTTAAAGTCCCCTACTATGAATGTGTTACTGTCAATTTCCCCTTTTATGGCTGTTAGTATTTGCCTTACGTATTGAGGTGCTCCAATGTTGGGTGCATAAATATTTACAATTGTTATATCTTCTTCTTGGATTGATCCCTTGATCATTATGTAGTGTCCTTCTTTATCCCTTTTAATAGTCCTTATTTTAAAGTCTATTTTGTCTGATATGAGAATTGCTACTCCAGCTTTCTTTTGGTTTCCATTTGCATGGAATATCTTTTTCCATCCCCTTACTTTCAGTCTGTATGTGTCTCTAGGTCTGAGGTGGGTCTCTTGTAGACAGCATATATATGGATCTTGTTTTTGTATCCATTCAGCCAATCTGTGTCTTTTGGTGGGAGCATTTAGTCCATTTACATTTAAGGTAATTATCGATATGTATGTTCCTTTTCCCATTTTCTATATTGTTTTGGGTTCGTTATTATAGGTCGTTTCCTTCTTTTGCATTTCTTATCTAGAGAAGTTCCTTTAGCATTTGTTGTAAAGCTGGTTTGGTGGTGCTGAACTCTCTCAGCTTTTGCTTGTCTGTAAAGGTTTTAATTTCTCCATCAAATCTGAATGAGATCCTTGCTGGGTAGAGTAGTCTTGGTTGCAGATTTTTCTCCTTCATCACTTTCAGTATGTCCTGCCACTCCCTTCTGGCTTGTAGGGTTTCTGCTGAGAGATCAGCTGTTAACCTTATGGGGATTCCCTTCTGTGTTATTTGTTGTTTTTCCCTTGCTGCTTTTAATATGCTTTCTTTGTATTTAATTTTTGATAGTTTGATTAGTATGTGTCTTGGTGTATTTTTCCTTGGATTTATCCTGTATGGGACTCTCTGTGCTTCCTGGACTTGATTAACTATTTCTTTTCCCATATTAGGGAAGTTTTCAACTATAATCTCTTCAAATATTTTTTCAGTCCCTTTCTTTTTTTCTTCTTCTTCTGGAACCCCTATAATTCGAATGTTGGTGCGTTTAATGTTGTCCCAGAGCTCTCTGAGACTGTCCTCAGTTCTTTTCATTCTTTTTTCTTTATTCTGCTCTGCAGTAGTTATTTCCACTACTTTATCTTCCAGGTCACTTATCCATTCTTCTGCCTCTGTTATTCTGCTATTGATCCTATCTAGAGTATTTTAATTTCATTTATTGCGTTGTTCATCGTTGCTTGTTTCATCTTTAGTTCTTGTAGGTCCTTGTTAACTGTTTCTTGCATTTTGTCCATTCTACTTCCAAGATTTTGGATCATCCTTACTATCATTATTCTGAATTCTTTTTCAGGTAGATTGCCTATTTCCTCTTCATTTGTTAGGTCTGGTGGGTTTTTATCTTGCTCCTTCATCTGCTGTGTGTTTTTCTGTCTTCTCATTTTGCTTATCTTACTGTGTTTGGGGTCTCCTTTTTGCAGGCTGCACGTTCGTAGTTCCCGTTGTTTTTGATGTCTGACTCCAGTGGCTAAGGTTGTTTCAGCGGGTTGTGTAGGCTTCCTGGTGGAGGGGACTAGTGCCTGGGTTGTGCTGGATGAGGCTGGATCTTGTCTCTCTAGTGGGCAGGTTCACGTCTGGTGGTGTGTCTTGGGGTGTCTGTGGCCTTGTTATGATTTTAAGTGAGAATCTTTTAAGCTTTTCCTAGCCTCATAAAAGCTTGGGTTGTCCTGACCCGGAGCTCAGACTCTAAAAAGCCGCACAGTGAGGGCGCCGGGCCAAGGCCCACATGTAAGGAGACGTCGGGTGCGAAGACCACGTCGTCGTGGGCGGCAGGGCACGCACCCGGCATCCATGGAGAAGCGGCCGCAGTTGCATCCAAGGAGCTCCCCAAAATAGACTTTAAAATAAGGACTATTAAAAGGGACAAAGAAGGACACTACATAATGATCAAGGGATCGATCCAAGAAGAAGATATAACAATTGTAAATATTTATGCACCCAACATAGGAGCACCTCAATACATAAGGCAAATACTAACAACCATAAAAGGGGAGATCAACAGTAACACATTCATAGTAGGGGACTTTAACACCCCACTTTCACCCATGGACAGATCATCCAAAATGAAAATAAATAAGGAAACACAAGCTTTAAATGATACATTAAACAAGATGGACTTAATTGATATTTACAGGACACTCCATCCAAAAACAACAGAATACACATTTTTCTCAAGTGCTCATGGAACATTCTCCAGGATAGATCATATCTTGGGTCACAAATCAAGCCTTGGTAAATTTAAGAAAACTGAAATTGTATCAAGTATCTTTTCCGACCACAACGCCATGAAACTAGATATCAATTACAGGAAAAGATCTGTAAAAAATACAAACACATGGAGGCTAAACAATACACTACTTAATAATGAAGTGATCACTGAAGAAATCAAAGAGGAAATAAAAAAATACCTAGAAACAAATGACAATGGAGACACAACGACCCAAAACCTATGGGATGCAGCAAAAGCAGTTCTAAGGGGGAAGTTTATAGCAATACAAGCCCACCTTAAGAAGCAGGAAACATCTCGAATAAACAACCTAACCTTGCACCTCAAGCAACTAGAGAAAGAAGAACAAAAAAACCCCAAAGCTAGCAGAAGGAAAGAAATCATAAAAATCAGATCAGAAGTAAATGAAAAAGAAATGAAGGAGACGATAACAAAGATCAATAAAACTAAAAGCTGGTTCTTTGAGAAGATAAACAAAATAGATAAACCGCTAGCCAGACTCATCAAGAAAAAAAGGGAGAAGACTCAAATCAATAGAATTAGAAATGAAAAAGGAGAAGTAACAACTGACACTGCAGAAACAAAAAAAATCATGAGAGATTACTACAAGCAACTCTATGCCAATAAAATGGACAATCTGGAAGAAATGGACAAATTCTTAGAAATGCACAACCTGCCAAGACTGAATCAGGAAGAAATAGAAAATATGAACAGACCAATCACAAGCACTGAAATTGAAACTGTGATTAAAAACCTTCCAACAAACAAAAGTCCAGGACCAGATGGCTTCACAGGTGAATTCTATCAAACGTTTAGAGAAGAGCTAACACCTATCCTTCTCAAACTCTTCCAAAATATAGCAGAGGGAGGAACACTCCCAAATTCCTTCTACGAAGCCACCATCACCTTGATACCAAAACCAGACAAGGATGTCACAAAGAAAGAAAACAACAGGCCAATATCACTGATGAACATAGATGCAAAAATCCTCAACAAAATACTAGCAAACAGAATCCAACAGCACATTAAAAGGATCATACACCATGATCAAGTGGGGTTTATTCCAGGAATGCAAGGATTCTTCAATATACGCAAATCTATCAATGTGATAAACCATATTAACAAATTGAAGGAGAAAAACCATATGATCATCTCAATAGATGCAGAGAAAGCTTTCGACAAAATTCAACACCCATTTATGATAAAAACCCTCCAGAAAGTAGGCATAGAGGGAACTTTCCTAAACATAATAAAGGCCATATATGACAAGCCCACAGCAAACATCATCCTCAATGGTGAAAAACTGAAATCATTTCCACTAAGATCAGGAACAAGACAAGGTTGCCCACTCTCACCACTCTTATTCAACATAGTTTTGGAAGTTTTAGCCACAGCAATCAGAGAAGAAAAGGAAATAAAAGCAATCCAAATCGGAAAAGAAGAAGTAAAGCTGTCACTGTTTGCAGATGACATGATACTATACATAGAGAATCCTAAAGATGCTACCAGAAAACTACTAGAGGTAATCAATGAATTTGGTAAAGTAGCAGGATACAAAATTAATGCACAGAAATCTCTGGCATTCCTATATACTAATGATGAAAAATCTGAAAGTGAAATCAAGAAAACACTCCCATTTACCATTGCAACAAAAAGAATAAAATATCTAGGAATAAACCTACCTAAGGATACGAAAGACCTGTATGCAGAAAATTATAAGACACTGATGAAAGAAATTAAAGATGATACAAATAGATGGAGAGATATACCATGTTCTTGGATGGGAAGAATCAACATTGTGAAAATGACTGAACTACCCAAAGCAATCTACAGATTCAATGCAATCCCTATCAAACTACCACTGGCATTTTTCACAGAACTAGAACAAAAAATTTCGCAATTTGTATGGAAACACAAAAGACCCCGAATAGCCAAAGCAATCTTGAGAACGAAAAAAGTAGCTGGAGGAATCAGGCTCCCTGACTTCAGACTATATTACAAAGCAACAGTAATCAAGACAGTATGGTACTGGCACAAAAACAGAAAGATAGATCAGTGGAACAGGATAGAAAGCCCAGAGATAAACCCACGCACATATGGACACCTTATCTTTGATAAAGGAGGCAGGAATGTACAGTGGAGAAAGGACAGCCTCTTCAATAAATGGTGCTGGGAAAACTGGACAGGTACATGTAAAAGTATGAGATTAGATCACTGCCTAACACCATACACAAAAATAAGCTCAAAATGGATTAAAGACCTAAATGTAAGGCCAGAAACTATCAAACTCTTAGAAGAAAACATAGGAAGAACACTCTATGACATAAATCACAGCAAGATCCTTTCTGACCCACCTCCTAGAGTAATGGAAATAAAAACAAAAATAAACAAATGGGACCTAATGAAACTTCAAAGCTTTTGCATAGCAAAGGAAACCATAACCAAGACCAAAAGACAACCCTCAGAATGGGAGAAAACATTTGCAAATGAAGCAACTGACAAAGGATTAATCTCCAAAATTTACAAGCAGCTCATGCAGCTCAATAACAAAAAAACAAACAACCCCATCCAAAATGGGCAGAAGACCTAAATAGACATTTCTCCAAAGAAGATATACAGAATGCCAACAAACACATGAAAGAATGCTCAACATCATTAATCATTAGAGAAATGCAAATCAAAACTACAATGAGATATAATCTCACACCAGTCAGAATGGCCATCATCAAAAAATCTAGAAACAATAAATGCTGGAGAGGGTGTGGAGAAAAGGGGACACTCTTGCACTGCTGGTGGGAATGTGAATTGGTTCAGCCACTGGAGAACAGTATGGAGGTTCCTTAAAAAACTACAAATAGAATTACCATATGACCCAGCAATCCCACTACTTGGCATATACCCTGAGAAAACCAAAATTCAAAAAGAGTCATGTACCAAAATGTTCATTGCAGCTCTATTTACAATAGCCAGGACATGGAAACAACCTAAGCGCCCATCATCGGATGAATGGATAAAGAAGATGTGGCACATATACACAATGGAATATTACTCAGCCTTAAAAAGAAATGAAATTGAGCTATTTGTAATGAGATGGATAGACCTAGAGTCTGTCATACAGAGTGAAGTAAGTCAGAAAGAAAAAGACAAATACCGTATACTAACACATATATATGGAATTTAAGGGAAAAAAATGTTATGAAGAACCTAGGGGTAAGATAGGAATAAAGACGCAGACCTACTGGAGAACGGACTTGAGGATATGGGGAGGGGGAAGGGTGAGTTTTGACAGGGCGAGAGAGAGTCATGGACATATACACACTAACAAACTTAGTAAGGTAGATAGCTGGGGGGAAGCAGCCGCCAGGCACAGGGATATTAGCTTGGTGCTTTTTGACAGCCTGGAAGGATGGGATGCGGAGAGTGGGAGGGAGGGAGACGCAAGAGTGAAGACATATGGGAACATATGTATATGTATAGCTGATTCACTTTGTTATAAAGCAGAAACTAACACACCATTGTAAAGCAATTATACCCCAATAAAGATGTTTAAAAAAAAAATAAAATAAAATAAAAAAAAATAAGGAAACAGAAGCTTTAAATGACACAATAGACCAGATTTAATTGATATTTATAGGACATTCCACCCAAAAACAGTAGATTACACTTTCTTCTCAAGTGCACATGGAACATTCTCCAGGATAGATCACATCTTGAGTCACAAATGAAGCCTCAGTATATTTAAGAAAATTGAAATCATATCAAGCATCTTTTCTGACCAAAGGCTATGAGATTACAAATCAACTACAGGGAAAAAAACATAAAAAAACACAAACACATGGAGGCTACACAATACTTTACCAAATAACCAAGAGATCACTGAAGAAATCAAAGAGGAAATCAAAAAATACCCAGAGACAAATGACGATGAAAACACGACGATCCAAAACCTTTGTGATGCAGCAAAAGCAGTTGTAAGAGGGAACTTTATAGCTATACAAGCCTACCTCAAGAAACAGGAAAAATCTAAAATAAACAATCTAACCTTACACCTAAAGGAACTAGCGAAAGGAGAACAAACAAAACCCAAAGTTAGCAGAAGGAAAGAAATCATAAATATCAGAGCAGAAATAAATGAAATAGAAACAAAGAAAACAATAGCAAAGATTAATAAAACTAAGGGTTGGGGGCTTCCCTTGTGGCGAAGTGGTTGAGAGTCCGCCTGCTGATGCAGGGGACACAGGTTCGTGCTCCGGTCCGGGAAGATCCCACATGCCGCGGAGCGGCCTGGCCCATGAGCCATGGCCGCTGAGCCTGCACGTCCGGAGTCTGTGCTCTGCAACAGGAGAGGCCACAACAGTGAGAGGCCCAAGTACCACAAAAAAACCAAAAAACAAGAAGAAATTACAACAAACAATGCAGAAATGCAAGCATCCTAAGAGACTACTACAAGCAACTCTATGCCAATAAAATGGACAACCTGGAAGAAATCAACAAATTCTTAGAAAGGTATAACCTTCTAAGACAGAACCAGGAAGAAATAGAAAATATGAACAGACCAGTCACAAGTAATGAAATTGAAACTGTGATTAAAATCTTCCAACAAACAAAAGTCCAGGACCAGTTGGCTTTCACAGGTGAATTCTATCAAACATTTAGTGAGGAGATAACAGCCATCCTTCTCAAACTCTTCCAAAAAATTGAGGAGGAAGGAACACTCCCAAACTCATTCTATAAGGCCACCATCACCCTGATACCAAAACCAGACAAAGACACTACAAAAAAAGAAAATTACAGACCAATATCACTGATGAACACAGATGCAAAAATCCTGAACAAAATACTAGCAAACAGAATCCAACAACACATTAAAAGGATCATACACCATAATCAAGTGGGATTTGTCCTAAGGATTCAAGGATTCCTCAATGTATGCAAATCAATCAATGTGATACACCCTATTAACTAATTGAAGAGTAAAAACCATAAGATCATCTCAAGAGATGCTGAAAAAATTTAGGGCAAAATTCAACACCCATTTATGATAACAACTCTCCAGAAAGCGGGCATAGAGGGAACCTACGTCAATGTAATAAAGACCATATACAACAAACCCACAGCAAACATCATTCTCAATGGTGAAAAACTGAAAGCATTTCCTCTAAGATCAGGAACAAGACAAGGATATCCACTGTCACCACTACTATTCAACATATCTTTGGAAGTCCTAGCCATGGCAATCAGAGAAGAAAAAGAAAGAAAAGGAATACAAATTGGAAAAGAAGAAGTAAAGCTGTCACTGTTTGCAGATGACATGCTAGTATACATAGAGGATCTGACAGAGGTCACCAGAAAACTACTAGAGCTAATCAATGAATTTGGTAAAGTTGCAGGATACAAAATTAATGCACAGAAATCTCTTGCATTCCTATACACTAATGATGAAAACTCTGAAAGAGAAATTAAGGAAACACTCCCATTTACCATTGCGACAAAAAGAATAAAATACCTAGGAATAAAACTACCTATGGAGACAAAAGACCCGTATGCAGAAAACTATAAGACACTGATAAAAAAAAATTAAAGATGATACTAACAGATGGAGAGATATACCACATTCTTGGATTGGAAGAATCGATATTGTGAAAATGACTATATTACCCAAAGCAATCTACAGATTCAAGGTAATCCCTATCAAATTACCAATGGCATTTTTTACGGAACTAGGACAAAAAATCTTAAGATTTGTGTGGAAACACAATAGACCCCAAATAGTCAAAGCAGTCTTGAGGGAAAAAAACAGAGCTGGAGGAATCAGACTCCATGACTTCAGACTACACTATAAAGTTACAGTAATCAAGACAAGATGGTACTGGCACAAAAACAGAAACATAGATCAATGGAACAAGATAGAAACCCAGAGATAAACCCACGCACCTATGGTCAACTAATCTATGGCAAAGGAGGCAAGGATATACAATGGAAAAAAGACAGTCTCTTCAGTAAGTGATGCTGGGAAAACTGGACAGCTACATGTAAAAGAATGAAATTAGAACACTCCTTAACACCATACACAAAAATAAACTCAAAATGTATTCGAGACCTAAATATAAGACCAGACACTATAAAACTCTTAGAGGAAAACATAGGAAGAACACTCTTTGACATAAATCACAGCAAGGTCGTTTTGATCCACCTCCTAGAGTAATGGAAATAAATACAAGAATAAACAAATTGCACCTAATGAAACTTCAAAGCTTTTGCACAGCAAAGGAAACCATAAACAAGACCAAAAGACAACCCTCAGAATGGGTGAAAATATTTGCAAACGAATAAATGGGCAAAGGATTAACCTCCAAAATATATAAACAGCTCATGCAGTTCAATATTAAAAAAACAAACAACTCAATCCAAAAATGGGCAGAAGACCTAAATAGACATTTCTCCAAAGAAGACATACAGATGGCCAAGAAGTACATGAAAAACTGCTCAACATCACTAATTATTAGAGAAATGCAAATCAAAACTACAATTCACACCAGTTAGAATGGGCATCATCAGAAAATCTACAAACAATAAATGCTAGAGAGGGTGTGGAGAAAAGGTAACCCTCTTGCACTGTTGGTGGGAATGTAAATTGATACAGCCACTGTGGAGAACAGTATGGAGGATCCTTAAAAACTAAAAATAGAATTGCCATATGATCCAGCAATCCCACTACTGGGCATATATCCAGAGAAAACCATAATTCAAAAATACACATGCACCCCAATGTTCATTGCAGCACTATTTACAATAGCCAGGTCATGGAAGCAACCTAAATGCCCATCAACAGACGAATGGATAAAGAAGATGTGGTACATATATACAATGGAATATTACTCAGCCATAAAAAGGAATGAAATTGGGTCATTTGTAGAGAGTAGATGGACCTAGAGACTGTCATACAGAGTGAAGTAAGTCAGAAAGAGAAAAACAAATATCATATATTAACTCATATACATGGAATCTAGAAAAATGGTATAGATGAACCGGTGTGCAAGGCAGAAATAGAGACACAGATGTAGCGAACAAACATATGGACACCAAGGGGGGAATGTAGGGTGAGGGGGTGGGGGTGGTATGAATTGGGAGATTGGGATTGACATATATGCACTAATATGTATAAAATAGATAACTAATAAGAACCAGCTATATGAAAAATTAAATTAAATTCAAAAAAATTAAAAAAAACTTGAATTGTATAGTATGTGAAATGTATCTCAATAAAGCTGTTTTCTTTTTAAATTTAAACACTTTAGAACATTTTATTCTAGGGCATTGGTTCTCAATGGGTAACAAGGAGGTGATTTTGTCCCCCAGGAGAGATTTGGCAATATCTAGAGACATTTTTGATTGTCATAAGCAGGTAGGTGCCACTGGTGTCTAGTGTGTAGAGGCCAGGGATGCTGCTAAACATCCTACAATGCATAGGACAGCCCCCACAACAAAGAACTATCTGGCCCAAAATGTCAGTAGAGCCGAGGCTGAGAGACCCTGATCTAGGTTATAAGGTGCTTTAGAGGGGTGGGATAGGGTGGGTGGGAGGGAGGGAGGGAGACGCAAGACGGAGGAGATATGGGGATATATGCATATGTATAGCTGATTCACTTTGTTATACAGCAGCAACTAACACCCCATTGTAAAGTAATTATACTCCAGTAAAGATGTTAAAAAACAAAACAAAACAAAGCAAAACACCAAAATAAATAAACAAAAATAATAAAGATGATTGTTCCTAATACTCTTATCAGAGTTTGTTGTTGCTGTTCTTTCATAACATTTGCACCTGCACTCCCTATACGTCCTTTGGACTCTGGAGTTGTTTTGCAACTTTAGCAACCAGGCTCTCAGGCTAAAGTAGCCACTAGGATGCATGAATTCCTATGTTTATAGCAGTGATCAGCTCCTCCCCTGTCACAATGGTTAGAAAACACTTTAGGATTACAGTCAGAGCTATTGAAAATATTTATGCAACAGTTTTTCAAGATAGCTATGGCTCTACAAAATGGGCACAGGATATCTTAACATTCTACATAAAGTATTCTATTTTAGAAAGTAAAGAAACATCCATATTTTATAGTCTATAAAATGTAAATCTGTGATTTGAAAAGAGACCTTACATGAAATGCATACACAAGTAAGCAAGTTTATCAATATACAGTTTGACAGGGACTTCCCTGGTGGCACAGTGGTTAAGAATCCAGCTGTCAATGCAGGGGACATGGGTTCGAGCCCTGATCCAGGAAGATGCCACATGCCACAGAGCAACTAAACCTGTGTGCCACAACTACTGAGTCTGCGCTCTAGAGCCCATGAGCCACAACTACTGAAGCCTGTGCACCTAGAACCCGTGCTCCGCCACAAGAGAAGCCCACGCACCACAACAGAGTAGTCCCTGCTTGCTGCAACTACAGAAAGCCCATGCACAGCAATGAAGACCCAATGCAACCAAAAATAAATAATAAAATAAATAAATTAAAAAATTATATATATATATATATATATATATATATATATATATATATATATATATATATATATACAGTTGACCCTTGAACAACTTGGAGAGTTAGAGGCTCTGACCACCCCAAGCACAGCTGAAAATCTGCATAGTCCTGCATCTGCGGTCCCGCATCCGCGGTCCCTGTAGTACTGTAATACTTATTTGTCCAAAAATTGCATTTAGATGGACCCAGGCAGTTCAAACTCCTGTTGTTCAAGGGTCAACTGACAATTTATACAGAAGGTGCATTATGAAGCTAGCGAATCTGGTGAGACTGGGTATTTATAGACCAGATCCAAATGAGGGCAAACGTCTATGGAAAAATTTTGTGACAGGCAAGTTGAAGTTCATGGAGATAAACTCTGTATAGGGGCAACTCCACAACATTGGGAAACCAGAAACATTTGTCTTTATGTGTCAGAGCCTTCCTTGCTAGCTTTACTGGTTTCCGTCAGGAACACCTCTCAGATGTTAGAAACCTTATTCTTTCCACCTTACCCCCATCAAACTTCTAACAAAACCAATTCTCAGAAAAAAAGTCTGCCAAGGTCTTCCCCTGGAAGTGTACATCCTATTGTGAGTATGGGCTTGGGGATGCATATTTCAATGGGATTTGTTAGCAACAGCAACACTTGGACAGGAGTCTGAAACACTGTAGGTCCTGTTCTACTTTATATAAGCAGAATCATGCAGTATTTTTCTTTTTGTGACTCTCTTATTTCACTTAGCATAATGTCCTCAAGGTTCATCCATGTTGTAGCATGTGTCAGGATTTCCAGGGCCATATTTTTAATGTGTAAGTCTCCACTGAAGCTGTCACGGACTTGCTCCAGAGCCCCAGGAGTCTGAGTTGGGATTCTCCCACTGAGACTTGCTATAAATTCTCCACCATCTTTTCCCACCACTGATATTTCCAACAGCTTAATGTCTGCCAGATCATATGTCCCAAGCACTAGAGCTGCTTGAACTGCACCTTGAACCTGATACAGGGCCCTTTCCTGCTCTGGGTTCCAATCAAATGCAGCAGCCTTCTATGTCATCTGGCATGTGGGCCAAAGCAATAACCCAGGTGTCAAATACCCTGCCTGAAAAATCTGAAGAGGCCCACCAGGCACTATCCTTCCTCTGTGGCAGGAGATGCAAGATGCAATAATTCATCTTTTATTTCGGAAGGGATGTTCTGGAACTGAACTCTGGACCACTGAACTCCTAACATTTTTAAGCATGTGACAGATTCCGGAATTTTCAGTGTTCATCTCCCACCCTCTGGAGCACATGTTTTCCAGTTGTCCAGTGTGCTGGCCGTCTCTTACATGATAACTGATGTAATGAATCAATATGATGTTCTGTGAAATGGCCAGACAGTCCTGATTATTTTGTACTAATTACGACAGAAGGCAGGAGAGTTAGAAGAGTTTTGGGACAAAACTGTAAATTAATATTTTTGCCCATTCTATGTGATTATAAACTGTTTTTTTATCTTATTTTCTGACAGGGATAGAAAAGGATGCATTCAACAAATCAAGGGTCACATACCATGTACCTGAGGCCACATTAATCTTCTCTAGCAATGATATCGTGTCTGGCTGCCACTGCCACTGGGACTGCTGTTATTTGCTTGAGCTTGGAGCAGTCCACTGTAAACCTTCAGAATCCAGCCAGTTTCTGCAGGAGCCAGACTGGCAAATTAGATGGATAAACGATGAGGATCACCATTCCTACATCCTTTAGATCCTTAAAGGTGGCACTAATCTCAGCCATACCCACAAGGATGTAATATTGCTTTCGATTTGCTTTTTTTTTTTTCGGTATGCGGGCCTCTCACTGCTGTGGCCTCTCCTGTTGTGGAACACAGGCTCCGGACGCGCAGGCTCAGCGGCCATGGCTCACGGGCCCAGCCGCTCCGCGGCATGTGGGATCTTCCGGACCAGGGCACGTACCCGCGTCCCCTGCATCGGCAGGCGGGTGGATTTACTACCTTTGATGAGTGAAGGGTAGTGTTATGGGTTGAACTGTGCCCACCTAAAATTCATATGTTGAAGTCCTAACCCTCAGTACCTCAGAATGTGGCTTTATGTGGAAATAGGATTGTTGCAGATGTAATTAGTTAAGATGAGGTCATCCCAGAGCAGGGTGGGTCCCTAATCCAATATGACTGGTGTCCTTATGAAAAGGAGAAATTTGGAGACACACACACACACACACACACAAAGGTAGAATGCCATGAGAAGATGAAAGCAGAGATCAGGGTGATGCAGCAGAAGCCAAAGAATGCCAAAGATTTCCAGCAAACCACCAGGAGCTAGGAAGATGCACAGAGAGATTCTCCCTCAGCCTCAGAAGGAACCTTCCCTGCCAACACCTTGATTTCGGACTTCTAGATTTCAGAACCGTGAGATGATAAATTCCTATTATTTAAGCCACCCAGTTTGTGGTACTTTGTTACAGCAGCCCCAGGAAATGAATACAGGCAGTTCCAGAGGTTTCCACTTAGTCTTCCCTACTATCATAGCTCCTACCCTACAGCCCAAGGAACGAATATATGAGTTGCACCAACTTCCCATCATGTCAATCCTGATTATACGTTCAAAGTCTGGCAAAATGACCATGGGTTGGGACCGTGGACTCAGTGCCCCCACTGTAAACTAGACCAAGTGTCACTGTGAACTGGTCTTGGGACAGGACTCCATTTATTAGCTGTCCTTATACACCCCCCACTCTAACAGTGAGGCCATGATGACACAAAGTTTCCAGATATCAATGTCAACTCAGACCCTATGTCCAACAGTCCTTAAGACATCTGGATATTTCCCTTCCTAGTATAGTTGTCCATGACGAGTTGCAATGGCAGGGGCTATGGTTCATCCCACTAATCTCCCTCTTCTAAGTTAACCCTCAGGAAAAGAGGCCCACCAGAACTTTGGAAGAGGAGCACCTGATCATATGTGGAGAAGTAGATCCATGTGATACAAGGGGTGGGCTGTGCACACACAAACGTGAGCCCCCCAGGCCCGCTTCAAGCTCCTTTGGCATCTGCCTCAGCTTCAGAGAACCACCTGGGTTATAGCCTTCCCAGGACAGCACACAAGCAGTGACTGAGGGAGACAGGAGGGATGAAGGCCCAGCCAGCTCCACCCAACACAAGACACTCTGATGAGCATTACTTACTGCAATGGATTGAATGTTTGTGTCCCCCCACCCATATTCATGTATTGAAACCCTAATCTCAATGTGATGGTATTTGGAAGTGAGCCTGTGGGAGGTAAATGGGTCATGAATGTGGAATCCTCAAGTGGAATTAGTGCTCTTGTAAAAGAGGCCAGACATCTAGCTGGTTCTCTTTCTGCCAGGTGAGGATACAATGAGAAGTTGGCAGCCTGCGACCCAGAAGAGGGCTTTCACCAGAACCCAGTCGTTCTGGCACCCTGATCTCAGACTTCCAGCCTCCAGAACTGTGAGAAATAAATATTGTTGCTGAAGACCCCTGGTCTATGGTAATTTGTTGTAGCAGTCCCAGCAGACTAAGACACTCCAGGGTTCCCTCCTGGATTGGCTGGCTGAGGCTTTGTCAGGCTCTCAATCACAGTTCGACTTCTCCCTCTGCCCACTTCCACTTCTGTATCCTTCTGTCACAGGTTTTGGTCCTCAATGAATGTCTTGCTCTCAACTGTATTAGAAGAATACAACATGTGACATATGTGTTCATTCTATATTTGTATCAGAGTCACGTTTGTAACCTTTTGAAAATTGTACTTTAACAGAGATTTCACAGACAGTATAGGGAGGGTTACAAGCACAAACTCCTGGATGGAATAAAGAATCAGTTCTTTATAAACAGCTGTGTGAGGTCAATTGACGTTCTTACTTCATCTCAAGCAAAACTGTTGTTTTCTGAGTTCCCTTCCTTGGAAACACATGGAGGCCCATGTAGAGAGGGAGCTACACTAAAGAATATAAATGGAAGGGAACACTTCTCAGTAACGTTGTAAAATGTGTTATGTTCCTTCAGGGTCTTCACTTTTCCTTTTGGGCATCCTCCTCCTTTTCCATTAATCATGTGAACTCTCACGGTGACCTGGGTCCCCAGCAAACCTCCAGGACCTTCTCCCCCATTAAACTCCCCTGTCCACCAAAAGTGACCCATTCTTCATTATCCCTGTGGGTCACATCCCCATAGACAAGTGCTAAATGACTCATTAGTTTGGATCAAAAAGACTATTAATAGCTGCTAATAGCAAAGTAAACAGTCCTATTTCTATGCTTTTTCCAGAAGAGAAGTATAATGCAGGGACTTCAGAGCTATGTTCGGGCCAGCAGGGCAGACTGTCATAAGTAGAGGCAGCCACAAATCGTGGCTTCTCAGCAGTCACTTTGACATGGAAAGACAGAGAAAGATCAGAGTGGTATTCTAAGAAAGGGTTAATGACAAGCACCACGCTGGGTTATGGCCCTCGGCAGCTAGAGTGACCTGGGCTACTCCAGGGGCTGGAGAAATGGTGAAGGGTCCTGGGAGGAAAGTGAGACTACTCCAGCCATCTACTTACCCAGTTCTGAATCTTGTATTCTGAGGATATTCCAGACAAGTAACTGATTTAAACAGGCTGTTTATCCAGTCTGCCTTTGTCTTGGAGAAATTGGCTTCAGATAAATGACAGCATCCTGATTAAAACAAACAGGAATCATTCAGAAATCCTGACAAAAAGTAAAGATTGAATTGAATACTGAAGACTGTATTGAATTGAATACTGGAGCCCTACTGACACAGCCAGAGACAGTTATCTGGAAGAACACTTTTTTCTGTGGGTTTTCAATTTGATCAAGAGTGAGGTTCATTTACCCTCCTTCAGTGTCGGTGGGAATGTAAATTGGTGCAGCCACTATGGAAAACAGTATGGAGGTTCCTCAGAAAACTAAAAATAGAATTATCCTATGATCTAGCAATCCCACTCCTGGGCATATATCCAGATAAAACTATAATTCGAAAAGATACATGCACCCCTATGTTCATAGCAGCACTATTCACAATAGCCAAGACCTGGAAACAACCTAAATGTCCATCAACAGATGAATGGATAAAGAAGATGTGGTATATATATATATACACAATGGAATACTACTCAGCCATAAAAGAGAACAAAATAATGCCATTTGCAGCAACATAGATGCAGCTAGAGATTATCATAGTAAGTGAAGTAAGTCAGAAAGAGAAAGACAAATACCATATGGTATCACTTATATGTGGAATCTAAAATATGACACAAATGAACCTATCTACAAAACAGAAACAGACTCACGGACATAGAGAACACACTTGTGGTTGCCAGGAGGGAGGGGGTTGGGGGAGGGATGGAATGGGAGGTTGGGGTTAGCAGATGTAAGCTATAATATATAGAATGGATCAACAACAAGGTCCTACTGCATAGCACAGGGAACCATATTCAGTACCCTATGATAAACCAAAATGGAAAATAATATTTTAAAAAATAATGTATATATATATATATGTATAACTGAATTGCTTTGTTGTACAGCAGAAATTCACACAACATTGTAAATCAACTATACTTCAATGTTTTTAAAAAAGAGGTTCATTTGTGTATGCTTGTATTCACTTTTAGGGTTTGCTTTTCTTTTCCTCCCATACTCTCACATTTTTACTTTTTGACTATGTAGCTTTCCCCACTTTTCTATGCATCACAGGAGAAAATGTTTGAAATATATGCTGCAAACACAGGTGTTTGTTGTTGCCTTTAGATAAACATTTCTGCTGTGTTTTAAAACTAGATTGCAGTACGGTTTCAAGATAAACCTGGTTCCAGGCATAAAGTATTTCTGGAATTAACAGCAAAAAGAAAACCCACATGGGAAAATATTTCATCACAAAAGCACCAACAGCTGGAAACTGGGTTTGTCTAAGGAGCCCTGCTCTGTGGTCCAGGGATCATGGGCCTTCCACCAGGGCAGGATTTCTGCTTAATAAAGTAACTTTTGTGAAATTTCCCTAAATCTCAAATCCGACGATGCAATTTTAGCAATAGAGAGAATGAATGAATGAATGAGTGCAAGGAGGTAGAAGCGCTTGCTGGGCTTGTGACTGAGTTTAGGGGCAAATGGGGAACATGCGACTGCAGCTGCTCGCACAAGGTCGGTCCCATCACCGCTGCACTAAGAGATAATAGTTTTCAATTCTGCTACAGGAGAATCTTCAGCACCTTTGACAAGTGAACCGACTGAGTCACGGACACAGGATTCGAACGGATTCTCCATCCCGAAAGCCCCGCCTCCACATCCCAAAACTCTGGCCAAGACTCCATCGCGCCTGCGCCAAATCAGCGGCCAATTGGAGTTCGGCGCGCGCCTGGGGGCGGGGGTAATGCCCCTGTGCGCACAGAAAAAGCTCAGGATTGGTAAAAACTCGTGTTGACCAATCAGATCCCAAAACAAACCTTGAGACCCGCTCACTTCTGCGTGGGTCCAGTCGCTTGCTCCTGCACGCTCAAGCCACTGATTCAAAGGTAAAGAAATTGTAGGGTGGAGACCGAGAAGCTGCGAAAGAAACCTGGGCAATGTGGAGACCTCAGTCCAATAGAAGGTGCCTGCCTGGGACTCGGATAGGAATCGGGAGGATGGGTGGGGGCTGCAAACGGTAAAGGTTCTGACATTCCTGCCTCCATCAGGAGCTTGTACGGAAACAATTAAGCGGCCCCTAGTGTCCCCTCCAACCCACGCAGTGGTTTGTTCCAAAATAGATGCCACCTACCCAGTGGTACCTCCCAGAACTGACTGTTCCATCTATGCCTCACGCAGGGTTATAACCTGAGAGGACAGGTCTATTACCGACTCCTTATCCCTACCTCCCGTAGGCCCCCTAGTGGTGTGATCAAGGAGGCTTCGATGCAAATGCCCTGTGAACCGTTCCTTCCTCAGCCTCCTGCCACTCCCTGGACCCTTCCATCCCTGTCTCCCCCACTCCACACCCACGTCCCCAAATGGACCATCCCAGGCCCTGACCCGGAAGGTCTTGCAGAGAGCAAAGGCAAAGGAGTACACCCACCTGCCTTAAAGTTCCCACCCCAGAAGTAGGCCGAGGATGTCAGTAATTGGACAAGTGTGGCAGCATCTATCAAAATAAAAACTGGAACTATCCTCCACTGGAATGTCAGCTCCACCAAAGCAGGAACATGTGGCTTTCTAGTTCCTTGAGTCTCCCCAACGCCTGGAGCAGTGTCTGGCACAGAGTAGGTACTCAGGTTGTTGTTGACTGAATGACCCCTTTGACTCAGCAGTTCCACTTCTAAGATTGTGTGCTAAAGGAACACTCACACATGTGCACATAGCTATGTGCACAAGGATGATACGAGAAAACTATTAGAGAGGGCGGCGGGGGTGTGTGTGGAGGGGGGCTAAATGACCATTTATAGCTAGTAGCTTGCAGAGTAAAATTAATGACTGGGATTCATGTTATACACACAGCATCCACTGGATATGATACAAAATGAGTGGGACCTGTGTGTACCTGCAGGGGCAAGGGGGAGTGCTTTCTACAGGACACGCTATTAACAGAGAACAGCAGGTGGAACAAGTGTGTTGCAGAGAAAAGTGTCTGACCCCAAGAGGCTAGTGCCTGATTTCTGCGGAAGGAATGGGGACTGGGCTTTGTTCATCGCAGGTCTGTCTCCACACCACTCACAGGGCAATCTCAGAGGTGGGGCTTGGGGAGGGCTGGCTCAGGAGGCTGGGAGAGGGTGAGCCATTCCTTTGAGTGTCATTCATTTATTCACAAATGCAGTGGGCTGCCAGTTACCTTTAGGACTTGGATGAAGATACAATGAGAAGCTTATCCAGACTGACAGTGGGAGGACAGGAATCCTCAGATCCTAACTGTCTCCAGGAAGTCAGGCCTCCTGGAGTGACCTTCACGGGGTCCAGAATGAGGCCCTGGAGTGCCATCCAGAGTGGAGGAGACAGGCCCTCTGCTAAGGGATGGAGGCTTAGCCCTAGGACTAAGGCTAGGGCTTTCTCAAAGTGAACACATTAAGAAAGATGTAACAAAATAGGCGCAATAAACTTTGGAGGGTAGTGCTGATATCACCTCCACTTTACATGTGAGGTGACCTTTATGTCTTCTTCCCCTGTGTCCCTTCTTGAACTTCCGTGGGCTGCACTCCTAATTCAATGCTTTAAAATTGTTTCATTAGCAAGCACTTATTAAATGTTTATTATATTCCAGGAACTGTTTGAAATTCTTTACAAATATTAACTCACATAATACTCTCACAACAACCTATTGACGTTGGTAGTTTTGTTTTCTCCATTTTACAAATGAGGCACCTGGGAAACAGAGAGGTTTAGAAACCTACCAGAGGTCACACAGCTGGGAAATCATAGAGCCAGGATTTGAACCAAGGCCATGTGGATCCAGAGTTCCATCCTCGTAACCACATACTGCAGTGCCTTATGGTTTTCTTTTTGTGCTTGTGTGTATGTGTGTGTGTGTGTGTGTGCATGCGCACACTAGATCCCCAGGGTTTATTTACCTTATGACTAGAATTTTATACTTTTTGAGCCCCTTCACCCATTCCCCAACCCCCACCAGACCGCCCTGTCTCTGGCAACCACCAATCTGTGCTCTGTTTCTATGAGTTTGGTATTTTAGATTCCACCTATAAGTGAGATTATTCATTCTTTACCTTTCCCTGACTTATTTCACTTAGCATAATGCACTCCAGGGCCATCCATTTTGTTGCAAATGGCAGGATTTCCTTCTTGTTGTTTTTGTTTTCGTTTTCTTGTGGTACTTGGGCCTCTCACTGCTGTGGCCTCTCCTGTTCTGGAGCACAGGCTCCGGACGTGCAGGCTCAGTGGCCATGGCTCATGGGCCCAGCCGCTCCACGGCATGTGGGATCTTCCCAGACCAGGGCACGAACCCGTGTCCCCTGCATCGGCAGGTGGACTCTCAACCACTGTGCCACCAGGGAAGCCCAGGATTTCCTTCTTTTTTATGGCAGATCCCAAGCACCTCTTAAGTGCCATCCCACTTAATCCTCACTAAGCCCCTTGGAAGGAAACCCTGTCACCCCTGTCAGCGATGAGGACACTCAGGCCCAGAGAAGGCACTTAACTGGCTCTGTCATCCAGCTAGAGCAGGTGCCAATGCCCACGAGGACAGCAGCTGGGGCAGTCCTGGCACTTATGCTGCCCCAGCCCCTCCCAGGGTCTCTTCCCTGTCTTCACAGACCCAGCCCTGCACTCTGTCATCCTATCTCCTGCGGGACACTGAGCCCACTCCTGCTCTCAGAGACCCTCTCCCTTTCCCCCCATCCCTGTGGGAACTGCCCTGGACTCCTGGTCTGGGTTTGGATTTCATCTGGATCCTGGAGAGATTTTCAGTTCCTCCCTCACAGGGACTTTTTGAGAGACCCCTGTTTGTGGGCAGGAGCGAGGTTTCCTGAAGACACCTCTGCCCTTGCAGGGAGCTTGCAGGGTCCTGAAGGGATCCTCTGAGGCAGCACTGGGTGCTGGGTGAGAGGACACAAATGGGGTGAGGGTGTAACTGAGGCCCTGTGAATAGGGCTGGGGGAGGGGGCTAAAGAGGCCCCTGGGTGGAAGGGGAGGCCTGGTGGCAGGTGAGGGGAGGTTTGGAAACACACATGTTGGGGTGTCCGGAAGTCCTTGTCCAGACACCTGCACCATTCATGGTCTGCTGCCCACCTCCCCCCAGATGCCCACAGGAGACTTTCACTCTCCCAGGCTGCCTCCCGTTCGCTCTCAACAACTAGGCCACTTTAATGGCCTAGAATCATGAGCTGAGGAGATTATCCTGGACAGGAATGTGGAGCTTTGGGTAAGGCATGCCCCACGTGTGCTGAGGGTCATCATCCCCTGAGTTATGTAGATGCATAACCCCTAAATTATGTAGATTAAGCCACAAGTATAAGATACCATGCTCTGTGTGTATGTGTAAGAGAGAGACAGAGAAAGAGAGGGAGGGAAGGAGAAGAGACAGAATCAGAGAGTAAGACACAGAGAGAGGTGGAGTCAAACAGCCTCTCTGTAGGTTCATAAAAGGTAGTGATCTGGCCACTAGCAAACCCTAAAATCCGTCCTACAATTCTAGGTCCATAAACGATCCATTCTAAGGAGGTCTCCCCTGACCTCTGGGGGTCATGGTCATAACTTGAGGCAGTGGCTTAGGGGCACAGGCTGTGGAGAAAGCTGGAGTTCTAACCTGGCTCCTCTACTACTTCCCATCTGCGTGACACTGGGCAAATCATAGAACCTTGCTAGGCCTCAGACTCTCACTTGTAAAATGGAGACAGTGGCAAGTATAACTCATGCAAAGCACTGGCACATGGCAAGCCTAGTGCAAACAGTACCTGTTATGATCAACATTGTCGCTATTATTATTATTTTTTTTTTTAGGTAAGAAGTGGATTTATTTAGAGAGAAACACACTCCACAGACAGAGTGTGGGCCATCTCAGAAGGTGACAAAGGCCACTATTATTCTTAAGGCCATCGACTGTTGCTGGATTTTTCTCACTTGTGGGATGGGGACCTTGCTACTCTTAGAGATAAACCCTATCTGTCCATATCTATGAACACATTTGGGGACAGTGACAGTCACCAAAAGGGCTTGGGGGCGGGAAAGGAGGTGTGATACACAGAATAATGACCCCCGCAAAGATGTCTACATTCTAATCCCCAGAACCTATGAATGTGTCACCTTACAAGGCAAAAGGGACTTGGAGGATGTGATTAAGTTAAGAATCTTTTTTTTTAAACATCTTTATTGGGGTATAATTACTTTATAATGGTGTGTTAGTTTCTGCTTTATAACAAAGTGAATCAGTTATACATATACATATGTTCCCATATCGCTTCCCTCTTGCATCTCCTTCCCTCCCACCCACCCTATCCCACTCCTCCAGGCGGTCACAAAGCACCGAGCCGATATCCCTGTGCCATGCGCCTGCTTCCCACTAGCTATCTACCTTACGTTTGTTAGTGTATATATGTCCATGCCTCTCTCTCGCCCTGTCACAGCTCACCCTTCCCCCTCCCCATATCCTCAAGTCCGATCTCCAGTCGGTCTGTGTCTTAATTCCTGTCTAACCCCTAGGTTCTTCATGACATTTTTTCCCTTAAATTCCATATATATGTGTTAGCATATGGTATTTGTCTTTCTCTTTCTGACTTACTTCACTCTGTATGACAGACTCTAGGTCTATCCACCTCATTACAAATAGCTCAATTTCGTTTCTTTTTATGGCTGAGTAATATTCCATTGTATATATGTGCCACATCTTCTTTATCCATTCATCCGATGATGGGCACTTAGGTTGTTTCCATCTCTGGGCTATTGTAAATAGAGCTG
The DNA here is from genome assembly GCF_963924675.1 of Phocoena phocoena. Lineage (NCBI taxonomy): Eukaryota > Metazoa > Chordata > Mammalia > Artiodactyla > Phocoenidae > Phocoena > Phocoena phocoena. The sequence goes on from NC_089240.1 coordinate 47,698,076, forward strand.
CAATGAACATTTTGGTACATGACTCTTTTTGAATTTTGGTTTTCTCAGGGTATATGCCCAGTAGTGGGATTGCTGGGTCATATGGTAGGTCTATTTGTAGTTTTTTAAGGAACCTCCATACTGTTCTCCACAGTGGCTGAACCAATTCACATTCCCACCAGCAGTGCAAGAGTGTTCCCTTGTCTCCACACCCTCTCCAGCATTTATTGTTTCTAGATTTTTTGATGATGGCCATTCTGACTGGTGTGAGATGATATCTCATTTTACTTTTGATTTGCATTTCTCTAATGATTAATGATGTTGACCGTTCTTTCACGTGTTTGTTGGCAGTCTGTATATCTTCTTTGGAGAAATGTCTATGTAGATTTTCTGCCCATTCTTGGATTTGTTTGTGTGTTTTTCTGTTATTGAGCTGCATGTGCTGCTTGTAAATTTTGGAGATTAATCCTTTGTCAGTTGCTTCATTGGCAAATATTTTCTCCCATTCTGAGGGTTGTCTTTTGGTCTTGTTTATGGTTTCCTTTGCTGTGCAAAAGCTTTGAAGTTTCATTAGGTCCCATTTGTTTATTTTTGTTTTTATGTCCATTTCTCTAGGAGGTGGGTCAGAAAGGATCTTGCTGTGATTTATGTCATAGAGTGTTCTGCCTATGTTTTCCTCTAAGAGTTTGATAGTTTCTCGCCTTACATTTACGTCTTTAATCCATTTTGAGCTTATTTTTGTGTATGGTGTTAGGGAGTGGTCTAATCTCATACTTTTACATGTACCTGTCCAGTTTTCCCAGCACCACTTATTGAAGAGGCTGTCCTTTCTTTATCAAAGATAAGGTGTCCGTATGTGCGTGGGTTTATCTCTGGGCTTTCTATCCTGTTCCATTGATCTATCTTTCTTTTTTTGTGCCAGTACCATACTGTCTTGATTACTGTAGCTTTGTAGTATAGTCTGAAGTCAGGAAGCCTGATTCCTCCAGCTCTGTTTTTCGTTCTCAAGATTGCTTTGGCTTTTCGGGGTCTTTTGTGTTTCCATACAAATTGTGAAATTTTTTGTTCTAGTTCTGTGAAAAATGCCAGTGGTAGTTTGATAGGGATTGCATTGAATCTACAGGCTGCTTTGGGTAGTAGAGTCACTTTCACAATGTTGATTCTTCCCATCCAAGAACATGGTATATCTCTCCATCTATTTGTATCATCTTTAATTTCTTTCATCAGTGTCTTATAATTTTCTGCATACAGGTCTTTCGTTTCCTTAGGTAGGCTTATTCCTAGATATTTTATTCTTTTTGTTGCAATGGTAAATGGGAGTGTTTTCTTGATTTCATTTTCAGATTTTTCATCATTAGTATACAGGAATGCCGAGATTTCTGTGCATTAATTTTGTATCCTGCTACTTTTCCAAATTCATTGATTAGCTCTAGTAGTTTTCTGGTAGCATCTTTAGGATTCTCTATGTATAGTATCATGTCATCTGCAAACAGTGACAGCTTTACTTCTTCTTTTCCGATTTGGATTGCTTTTATTTCCTTTTCTTCTCTGATTGCTGTGGCTAAAACTTCCAAAACTATGTTGAATAAGAGTGGTGAGAGTGGGCAACCTTGTCTTGTTCCTGATCTTAGTGGAAATGCTTTCAGTTTTTCACTATTGAGGATGATGTTTGCTGTGGGCTTGTCATATATGGCCTTTATTATGGTGAGGGAAGTTCCCTCTATGCCTACTTCCTGCAGGGGGTTTTTATCATAAATGGGTGTTGATTTTGTCAAAAGCTTTCTCTGCATCTATTGCGATGATCATATGGTTTTTCTCCTTCAGTTTGTTAATATGGTTTATCACATTGATAGATTTGCGTATATTGAAGAATCCTTGCATTCCTGGAATAAACCCCACTTGATCATGGTGTATGATCCTTTTAATGTGCTGTTGGATTCTGTTTGCTAGTATTTTGTTGAGGATTTTTGCATCTATGTTCATCAGTGATATTGGCCTGTAGTTTTCTTTCTTTGTGACATCCTTGTCTGCTTTTGGTATCAAGGTGATGGTCGTCTCGTAGAAGGAATTTGGGAGTGTTCCTCTCTCTGCTATATTTTGGAAGTGTTTGAGAATGATAGGTGTTAGCTCTTCTCTAAATGTTTGATAGAATTCGCCTGTGAAGCCATCTGCTCCTGGGCTTTTGTTTGTTGGAAGATTTTTAATCACAGTTTCAATTTCAGTGCTTGTGATTTGTCTGTTCATATTTTCTATTTCTTCCTGATTCCATCTTGGCATGTTGTGCATTTCTAAGAATTTGTCCATTTCTACTAGATTGTCCATTTTAGTGGCATAGAGTTGCATGTACTAATCTCTCATGATCATTTGTATATCTGCAGTGTCAGTTGTTACTTCTCCTTTTACACTTATAATTCTGTTGATTTGAGACTTCTCCCTTTTTTTCTTGATGAGTCTGGCTAATGGTTTATCTATTTTGTTTATCTTCTCAAAGAACCAGCTTTTAGTTTTATTGATCTTTGCTATTGTTTCCTGCATTTCTTTTTCATTTATTTCTGATCTGATTTTTATGATTTCTTTCCTTCTGCTAACTTTGGGGTTTTTTTTTTTCTTCTTTCTCTAATTGCTTGAGGTGCAAGGTTAGGTTGTTTATTCGAGATGTTTCATGCTTCTTAAGGTGGGCTTGTATTGCTATAAACTTCCCTCTTAGAACTGCTTTTGCTGCATCCCATAGGTTTTGTGTCGTTATGTCTCCATTGTCATTTGTTTCTAGGTATTTTTTTATTTCCTCTTTGATTTCTTCAGTGATCACTTTGTTTTTAAGTAGTGTATTGTTTAGCCTCCATGTGTTTTTATTTTTTACAGATCTTTTCCTGTAATTGATATCTAGTCTCATGGTGTTGTGGTTGGAAAAGATACTTGATACAATTTCAATTTTCTTAAATTTTCCAAGGCTTGATTTCTGAAACAAGATATGATCTATCCTGGAGAATGTTCCATGAGCACTTGAGAAAAATGTGTATTCTGTTGTTTTTGGATGGAGTGTCCTTTAATTATCAATTAAGTCTATCTTGTTTAATGTATCATTTAAAGCTTGTGTTTCCTTATTTATTTTCATTTTGGATGATCTGTCCATGGGTGAAAGTGGGGTGTTAAAGTCCCCTACTATGAATGTGTTACTGTCGATTTCCCCTTTTATGGCTGTTAGTTTTTGCCTTATGTATTGAGGTGCTATGTTGGGTTCATAAATATATATAATTTTTATATCTTCTTCTTGGATCAATCCCTTGATCATTATGTAGTGTCCTTCTTTGTCTCTTCTAATAGTCTTTATTTTAAAGTCTATTTTGTCTGATATGAGAATTGCTACTCCAGCTTTCTTTTGGTTTCCATTTGCATGGAATATCTTTTTCTATCTCCTTTCTTTCAGTCTGTTTAAGTTAAGAATCTTGAGCTGGGGAGATTATCCTGGATTATCTGGATGGCCCCTGTGTAATCACAAAGATCCTTATAAGTGGAAGAAGGAAAACCAATGTCCATATGACCAAATTCTGAGTTATAACAAAATCTTAACAAATGTAAAATAATTGAAATAATGAACAGTATGTTCTCTGGCTGTAATGCAACTAAACTAGAAATCAATGACAGAAAAATATCTGGAAAATTTCCAAACGTCTGAAAATGAAAGACATTTTTAAATAACCCGTGGGTGCATCAAAGAGTAAGTTAGAAAGCAAGTTAGAAAGTATTTTTAATTAAGTGACGCTGAAAACACAATGAAACAGGGTTTGTGATATGCACCTAAAAAAGTGCTTAGAAGAAAAATTATGATTAAATACTTATGTTAGCAAAGAAGTTTATAGGAGAGGAAAAATTTTCCCTTGACCCTCTTAGGGTCCTTGGCTGGGTCTGAAAAGTAAAATGACAAAGATTAACAGGAGAAAAGTATGTAAATTCATTTATTATAAAATTTACATGACACGGGAACCTTCATAAGGAAATGAAGACCTGAGGAAACAGACCTGAGTAGTTTTATTCTAGGTTTGATGAAGCGTAGACAGTCATAGATAAATATGATAGGGTCAGAGAGCATGTGATAAGTGTAGTAAACTGGGGGAAAGTTAGCAAGGCCTGTTTGTTCAGATTCTTATTAGGGTTCCTTTGTCTTCAGAGATAAGAATGCTCCTTTCTTCTGGGTATACAGAGGGCACTTCTCACATGAGGGTGTATGAACTGTTTCAGGGGAGAGGGCAGGAGGAAGGTCAGAGTGACCTCCCTGCTTCTGCTGTTTTCTCCACTTCCTTCAGCTTAAAGTTTTCAATAGGCCAAGGTGCCTTATTTGGGAGCAGCATGTCCTGAACTCCATCAAGTCCTCCTATCAATGATCTAAGCTTCCACCTCATGAAATTAGAAAAAGACAAACAAAATTAAGCCAAGCTGAAGGAAGGAAATAATACAGAAAAGAAATCAAGAAAACAGAATAATAAGAGGAAAAAAGTCAATGAAACTAAAAACTAGTTCCTTGGAAAGATCAATGAAACTGATAAAACTCTAGCCAGATGGACCAAAAACACAAACAAAACTCAAAGAAGAGACAAATTACCAATATCAGGAGTGAAAGAGAGACAGAGGGGGAAATGGGGAGGTCATGTGTAATGGGTACAGGGTTTCAGTTTTGCAAAATGAAGAGTTTTGGAGATGGATGATAGTGATCATTCACAGAAATGTAAATGTACTTAATGCCACAGAACTGTACACTTAAAAATGGTTAAAAAGGTAAAATTTTTGTTATGTATCTTTAACCGCAATTTTAAAGTAAATAAATAATTGTTTAACTGAAGCAATGGTTTTTATCAGGACCCCAAAGCAAAATGTTTCGTGCAGGAGGGGGAGGCTGCTTACCCGCAACTGCTGCAAATGCTTGTCCTTCAAGTACTGGAATTCCAGGTGCCCAAGACCCTGACTGACCTGAGCTGAGCAGCCTGGAGGGGCTGGTGCCTCTTTGAGGAATTCATCACCGGATTCTCAGCCTCATGATTCCCAGCAGACACATCTGGTGGTCTCTGGTCATCCTGAGGCCTTTGTCCCTATGACATAGACCAATTTGTGCAACTATAAGCCTTACCTGGGGCCTAGATAAGTATCTTTTCTCTAAGGAGCCCTGGCTGAGGGGGGCTGACACCAGTCTTCAGCATGACGTCTGACCCAGCCACACAGTTCCTGACAAAGGTCTGTGATCCAAAGCCTGAGCAATAAAAAGATTTCCAAACACCTTTAATGCGTGAACTTGAGTGTAAACTGACCAGATGTCAGGGATTTATCTTCTTCCATAAGAAATAAAAAACCAAAAGCAACTCCCTACATTCCCTCATTCCCTGCACTTTCTGTCATCCTTTGAGTGCTTCTTCACCTATTTTTCTGAATCAAAGACAGTCATCAGGTGACTTGGGGGGAAAGAGCAAACATCAGCCAGTTTTCCCTGGCTTTCAGCTCATTGAAAACACTCCAAAGTTGATACAACCTAAGAATTTCTGCTCCCATGGGCCATCTTTTGTCCTTTACAAAAGGTTATTGTCAAGGCTAGGGGACAGCAGGGTTTGTAAGTCTATGGGCAACACACAACTTCAGTGCTCTGTAATCTCTTCCACTGGGAAGGGAAAAAAATGAATTTCCAAGATATTGTAGGAAATTGCCATAATATTATTTTCAGAACTCAGTAAAGAGACCTTAATTGGATTAAGTGTATGTTTATATTTTAATCACCCATTAATTAAGAAAAAGTAGAAAAGTACATTTTTTTTTGGCCACACTGTGAGGCTTGCAGGATCTTAGTTCCTCAACCAGGGATAGAACCCATGCCCCCTGCAGTGGAAGCGTGGAGTCCTAACCACTGCACCACCAGGGAATTCCCTAAAAGTAGATTTTTTTGTTTTGTAAAATTTTTTATTGAAGTGAAAAATATAGATTTCCAAAAAATCTCCTGGAAATCAGGTAGCTAATATGAAACATTCAATGGAAGGCTTGAAAAAAAAAGTTGAGCAAATCTTCCAGAAAGTTGAATAAACAGACAAAAGGAGTGAAACAATTTTTTTAAGTCTTAATAAAGGTGATCTAGAATTAGATTTTAAAACTTTCCAGATGCTTAGATACTGAGAAAAGAGGAAAAGGCAGAGAAAATTATCAAAGAAATAATGCAAGAATGTGCCTTAGAAATGAAGACCATGTGTATCCAACAAAAATGAATAACGACTTAGACAAAGGGATATTACTGTAAAATTTCAGAATACCAAGTAAAAATAAAAATAAATAGTAGATCCCCCCCAAAAAGAAGAAAACCCAGGAACGTCCCTGGTGGCACAGTGGTTAAGAATCCTCCTGCCAAGGCAGGGGACACGGGTTCGATCCCTGGTTCAGGAAGATCCCACGTGCTGTGGAGCAACTAAGCCCGTGTGCCCACAACTACTGAGCCTGCACTCTAGAGCCCATGTGCCACAACTACTGAAGCCCGTGCGCCCTAGAGCCCGTGCACCACAACTACTGAGCCCGTGTGCTACAACTACTGAAGCCCACACACCTAGAGCCCATGCTCCACAACAAGAGAAGCCACCGCAATGAGAAGCCCACATACCGCAATGAAGAGTAGCCCCCACTCATCACAACTAGAGAAAGCCTGCACCCAGCAATGAAGACCAATGCAGCCAAAATAAAAAAAGACAACCCAATAAAACATGTACAAAAAATGTGAACAGACAAGAATAAATGTGGATGAAAACTTAGCACATGAAAATAGGCTCAACATGTTGAAATGCAAATTCAAACCCCAAGGAGATGCCACATACTCCTTTTAGAATGGCTAAAATTAAAAAGACTGACCATCCCAAGAGTTAATGTGGCTGTGAAGCAACCCTCATACACCGCTGGTGAGCATGCAAAATTGTACAGCCAGTTTGAAAAATATTTTGGTGGTTTGGCACTAAAGCTGTAAAAATAAATAAATAAATAAACTCCAGATGAATTGAAGAGAAAGAATTTATGGGACAAGCAGAGCAAAGAAACATATGTATGGTGAATGTGAATTAAGACAGAAGACAATATTAAAAGCAAATAGATGGTTATAATTAGAAGTACATAGGGGTTCTAAGAGTCCTGGGTTGGAAACTAGCTGCACTGGGGACTAGTGATTTGACCTTGAATAAGATACTTCTCTTCTCTTCTCTTCCATTACTTGACCTATAAAATGAGGATAACAGAGCAGTGAAGTTTTTTTTTTTTAAAGGGTAGTAACAGAGAGATTGAAATGTACTTATAGTGAAGCAGTACCTAGAGCACTCACACCATCCCTTGGGAGAAGCCATTCCTGACCACCTGGATTACAGGGCTCTCCTCTGTATACTGAGCATCCCTTGGCTCTCCCCTGCCATGGCTCTCATCATACTTGTTCTATCATCATTATCTTCTGGATGGTTCTCTACTCATTAACTCTGAGCTCTTTGAGAACTTATATCCTGCCTGAATCAATCATTCCTATGTCCTCAGAGCCTGCCAAGCCCAGAGCAAGGAGCCTGATTCCCAGCAGGGGCTCAGACAAGATTGTTTTTTGTCTTTGGTTTTGGGTTTGGTTTGGTTTGGTTTGGTTTTGGCTTGGTTGATTGGGAGGTTTTGTCTGAGTGATGATGACACTAGATAATCAAGTTTAGAGGATGATGAAGTTCAGGACATGCTACTCCAAAATATGGCACCTTGACATGTTGAATATTTCCAGCTGAAGGAATTTAAGAAACGGCAAGTACAGGCAGGATTTTCTGACCTTTCTCTGAAACAGGTCATAAGACTCTCATGTGAGAGGTGCCCTCCCTCTACCCAGAGGAAAGGAACATCCTTATCTCCAAAGAGACAGGGACACTGACAAGAATCTGAACAGACAGGCCTTGATGTTTCCCCTAGTTTATTATACTCGGCTCACATTCTTTTTTATCTTATCACATTTTTCCAGGACTTTCCACTCTTCATCAAATCTAGCATAAAACGCTCAGGTTTAACCACTTCTTCAGGTCTTGTAACACTTATATTAAACAAATTAATACGCTTTTCTCTTGTTATCTTTCTTTTGTTACAGCAGCCCCAGCCAAGAACTTCGAAGGGTAGAGAAAAAATATATTTTTCCTCCCTATACCATTATTAAACCAGCATTTGGTTATTGGAAATAATACATTATAAACAAGAGATCATAGGAAATATCTCTTTGCAAACTTCTGTTCTCTTAGAGGGGGATGTGCAGGAAAGGGTTACTTCAGGGGGCCTGGGTTGCTCAAATCCTGCACATACCAAAGAAAAGCCTGCCTCCGGGATTGGCCCTTGGATGGCTCCTGAGACATAACTTCTGAGCCCTTCGAATATTTTGCCTGATAAGAGTTTTTGCATGTTTGAGACCTTGGGCCATGCTGTACCAGCAGGATCAAATAAGTTTATCCTAACAATGTGATTTATGATGAATGTCTGGTTTTGCTCTGGAGGGATATGGTCTGAGTAACTGAGATCAGTCACATGGACTCTGCATGACTATGTGACTGACTCCCCGCAAGAAAATGGAGACCAAGGCTCAGATGACCGTCCCTGGTTGGCAACATTTCACATGTATTGTCCCACACCATTGCTGGGAGAATATATAAACATGTCCCCATGCAACTCTACTGGGAAGGGACCCCTGGGAAAGGAATCTTGCACCTGGTTTCTCCTGGACTCCATCCCATACACCTTTTCCCTTTGCTGATTCTAATCTGTATCCTTTCACTGTAATAAACCAAACCATGAGTATAACAGCTTCTGAGTCCTGTGAGTCCTTCTAACAGATCATCAAGCCTGAGGATGATCTTGGGAATCTCTGGCACAGGGAGCTTGTGCCCTTTACCCACACTCTTGCCAGAATCATCTAGTACCAGTGTACTGCCCACATTTATATTTATAATGAACCTTAGTCACTGCTATTCTCTCAGATCAGCCCCCAGGAGCTGCATTGGCTCATTTGCTAAAGCCTTCCCATATACAAAGGGGCTAAGGAACAGACTAGGCTCTCAATAAATACTTCTTGAATAAACACAACACTGCCAATCTGGTTATTTTAGTTTTAAGTGTAAGGCATAAATGTCACTCAGCCTTATATCAACAGAACCAAGTATGTGAACCCAGTGATCAGTGGGTGTGGGAAGGCCAGTTGACCTCTTTTACCCTCACGAGTCTCCTCTGCTTGTTTTCCTCCTGCTTTGTGGCCACCTCACTCATCACTTTTCTTCTAGGTTCCTTCCCTGTGTTCCTCCTTTGCACTTCAACTGCTCTTCTGTTTATGTGACTTGTCTGCCCCACCAGTGTAATATCCCCCATGGCAAACACCATATGTATCCATATGCTACCTCACTTATCTCACCACAGCAATCCTTTAGTGTAAATATTTTAATTCCTATTTTAGAAATGGAGAAACAGACCCAAAGGATATAGATACCTTTCCCATCATCACACAGTGCATGTCAGAGGCAGGATCGAAACCAATGGCTATTTCATGCCATGGCCTATAAGCAGACAGAATAGGTAAGACCCAAGTCGTTTGGCCTCAGCCAGTTTCCCTGCTCCCTTTCCCTCTTCTACCTACATTCTAATCCTTTCATCCAACTCTACAGCCTAGGGACTTCTCACATATTTTGTAGCAAATTGGGATACCTTACGTTTAGTCTTTTTATTTGAACCATAGATTTTCAGTCCTTTTGGGTCAGGAAATATCTTTAAACCTGTATTAAGAGGGAGAAATAATTGCATTTATTATTCCTTAAGCAGGATGGATTCTGAGCAGGGTCTTTTCTTCAGAACTGATTTTTGGGGTGTTAAGATAAAAATGCGAGCTCAGAGATGTAACTTGGCTCTCATTGTATATATTAATAGGGGTGTAAGGCTGGAATCGGGCAGTTGGGGGATTCTGAGTGTGATCTGTGACTGTCAGGCCAGTGGAGGATTTTGCAGAAGAAATAGAGAGATTTGTGGCTGCTCCCTCCCCACCTCTGAATAACTTGGAAGGATAGGGGTGTTTGCAGGGGATGTTGTGGCATTTTGCCATGAGGCCTGTGGCATAAGTTTTTTCTCTGTCTCTCCACAAACTGTCCCCAAAAGGTTTAGTGTTCTAGTTATACTTTTCTGTAGCACTATAAGATAAGCATGTTACTACTTTTAGATGTTTGTTTTTAATATCAATTATTTCGTCTGGAATACCATCTGGGGCAACGCTTCATCTGCAGTATGTGGTCTGTGTTTCACATATTGGGAAACCCTTCCTTCAAGAGAAGAACAAAGCCTTTTAAGTCAAACAATTTTATATATTTTTAAAATTTAAATTTAATCTTATAAAAACATCAGATTATAACTGAAGTCATCATATACAGCATCAGTTCTGTACTCAACACTTCAGGAGCTTTTACTCTGAGAAAAGAGCAAGTGTTTTGAACTTAGAACTCAAACCCCCAATCTGCTTTTTACTGGGGTCAGAGATTCTCAATTTTGAGAAAACTCTGACTTCCTTTTTGAGGACCTGATGAGGTCATACATGTACAGAATCTAGCACACAAAAATGACTAACAGTACATACTCTATAAATGTGAGTTTTATAGTAAATCCTATTATTATTAGATAAAAGAACTCAATAAGTGAAGCTATGGTCATAATTGTACACAGCTCCAGGTTTGGTCAGCCATTCGTGACCATACAGGACAGATCAAAATCATCTAGGCAAGTTAACAGAGCCGTGACTTTTAACTTTCTGTGTAGAGGAGATTGATATCAGCATAGAAATAGGAGCAGGTAGCTTTCAGAGTGACAGCATCATTAGAGGTATCTTGCAGGGAAGATGGACACCTCACAAAGTTTGAAGGGATGGCAACCTGGAGCTGCCCCTTCTGTCTCTACCTTTTAAGTAAAGTCCAATCTTCAAAGAGAAAGGCAATTCAGAAACAGCTGCTGATCACAGGAGAGCCTGGCCCTACATTACTCACAGCCTTGAAGCTCTAGAGAACAGAAGAGGTTTTACATCCCAGCTCATTGTATGAAGCTAGCATAACCTTGATACCAAAGTCAAAGAGAGTACATGAAATAGAAGTATAGGCTAGTGTCACTCATGGGGACACACATAATCCTAAACAAATTATTAGGACATAGATTACTCATGACCAAACTGTGTTTATTTTAGGAATATAAAGTTGGCTTAAACATAGAAACTTATCCATTTAATTCAACCCATTCATATATTAATAGAGGGAAAAATCTTATGATCATCTCAATAAATGCACTTTAAGTTTTTGGTGAAATTCAACATGTAATCAAGATGAACACTCTAAGCAAACTAATGATAGAATACAATGACTTTGATAAAGTATATCTACCAAAAGAAAAGCACAGTAAACACCATGGTGAAATATTGAAAAAGTTCCATTTCTCATCAGGGAAAAACAAGGATGTCCACAGTCACCAGTTCTGTTCAACATTATTTTACTGGGTGGGTCTACCTAATGCTGTAAAATGAGAAAAGGAAATAAAAGCTATAATGTTTAAAATGGCAGGAACAAAACTGTTATTATTATTCAAAGATGATATGATTATGTATGTTGAACACTGAAAAGGATCTAAAGATAAACTTTAGGACTTAATAAGCATATTTTAGCAAGGTTGCTGGGTAGAAAAAACAATACACAAAAATTAGGTCTCTATATACCAGATCAAACAAAGTATAAAATTTCCAATAAAAGGTACAATTTTCAATAGCATCAAATACCTAGGAATAAATTTAACAGAAGACATGCAAGACTTCTTTGGACAAAACTGCGAAACTTTACTGAGAGAATTTTAACAGTCACATTTCCAACACAAGAGCACCCTGCATGGTTACGGTTTGTCTTCATTTAAACCTGTGGTTGCCCTTCACCTGTAAGATAACATAACATTTGGGAATATTAGTTAGAACTTTATTCAGATGATGCTAAAGGGATATAGAGGACACTACGGTCTTAGTTTTATAAAATGGACTAAAACTAGAACCCTAAGGGTGACCCTTGGCTTATATACAGTTAAACCTCTGTAGAGACTTTGAAGGTAGAATTTTAGGCACATTAACAATATTTGCTAAACACATCACTCTTTCTAGTGGTACAGAGAAACAAAGAGACTGTTCAAGTTCAGAACTGATTAAACCCAATGCTTCCATTCAGAGGTAGTTTTAAGTAGAAAGTAACATCTTTTTACACTTTTAGTAAAAATCCAACCAAACAAATAAAAAACCTAAGAAACAAAATAAACTTTTTAAAAGTTCACTTAAATGTTTTGACTTGAAAAAAGTATTCTTAATATAGGATATCGCAAACAGTAATGTCACACTTAGAACTGCTTAAATGGAAAACAGAAAGGCTAGTATTGCATTTTTTTGGCTCTATTGTGGAAAAGCACAAAACTTTCTATAAGCCAGTTTAGCCCTTACATAGTAGGTTAACCATTTGTCCCTGTTTTCATCCATACTCCTGCTATAATTATGAGTAGTGACTACACACCTAAAAGCATTCCAGTTTGTATAATAAATTATATGGTTACACTAGCTTTAAGCCATTACCATCAAAAGTAACATCACATTGTGAAGGAAAATAGTACCATGTCTCACAGTCCGGAAGAAAAAAAGGACAGAAGAGGGGTGGAGAGAAAGGGAAAAAATCCTGGAAAGCCAAATATCTAGATAGACAGATAATATAGTCAATAGTGTCTTTTTTTTTTCACTGTATATTTATTTATTAAAATTTTTATTGATTTGCTTTACAATGTTGTGTTAGTTTCTGCTTTATAACAAAGTGAATCAGTTATACATATACATATATCCCCATATCTCTTCCCTCTTGCATCTCCTTCCCTCCCACGCTCCCTATCCCACCCTTCTAGCTGGTCACAAAGCACCGAGCTGATCTCCCTGTGTTATGCGGCTGCTTCCCACTAGCTATCTATTTTACATTTGGTAGTGTCTATATGTCCATATATACACTACCACTCTCTCACTTTGTCCCAGCTTACCTGTCCCCCTCCCTGTGTCCTCAAGTTCATTCTCTAGTAGGTCTGCATCTTTATTCCTGTCTTGCCCCTAGGTTCTTCATGACCTTTTTTTTTTTTAAATTCCATATATATGTGTTAGCATACGGTATTTATTTTTCTCTTTCTGACTTACTTCACTCTGTATGAAAGACTCTAGGTCCATCCACCTCACTACAAATAACTCAATTTCATTTCTTTTTATGGGATGTACTGAGAGCCTGGGTTCGTGAAAGCCCACTAGGAGCCCAATTCCACAGCAGCTGCCTGTGGCCATGGTAGCCAGCCAGTGGTGAGATGAGCCAGAAGCCTGAGCTCATGGGAGCCTAGTGATATGGAAGATGTCTGGTGTTGGTATGGATCAGTAGCTTGGGACCACAGGCGCCCATTGGAAGCCTAAGGTCACAGAAGCCTCCTGGGTCTCTGGGAGCCAATCCAGGTTCTCAGTTTTCAGGGACCCTCTGGGAGCCTGGAGCTAAGGAAGTCAGTTGGAGGAGCAGGAGCTGCCCAGGCCCACTGGAGCCGGAAGGCATAGGGATGAGTTGAGGTAGTGGGTTGTGTGAGCCCTCAGGAGTCTGGTGCCATGAGAACCTCCTGAGGCCACTGGAGCCAGTGGGAGCCAGGGTGAGCTGGGACCTGAACTCACAGGAGCCCACTGGGGGCCTGGTGCTGTGGAAGCTGTCTGGCTCCACAGACGCTGCCTAGGGCTCCTGGAGCTGGCAGGCACTGAGGTAAGCTGGGTGCCAGGTTTTGTGGGAGCTTACTAGGACCCTGGTGCCACAGGATCTGCTTGAGGCCAGTGGAACCAGCAGGTCCTGGGATGAGGTAGGTACCTGTGATCATGGGACTACTAGGAGCCTGGGGCCATGACAGCTGTCTGAGGGCTTGAGCTGGCAGGTGCCAGGTTGAACTGGTGGCTTGGGTTCACATGGGAGCCTGTTGTTGTGCAAACTACCTGGGACCACATAGGATGCCTGGGGCTGCTGGAACTGACAGACACCAGGGTGAACTGGGGGCATGATTTTACAGGAGTCCACTGGGAATCTGATATCACAGCAGGCGTCTAGTACCATGGGAAACTTCTGGGGCACTGGAGCTGGCAGGCACAGGGGGTTTGATTTCCCAGGAGTCCACAAGGAGTCTGGTGCCAAGGTCATTGCCTGGGACCACAGGAATCAGCAGACATTGGGATGAAATGGAGACCTGGATTTCTGGGAGCTCAGAGGGAGCCTAGTGCCATTGGAGCCAGCAGACACTGGAGGTGCACAAGAGACCTGGATTTGTAGGGGGTGTCAGAAATCTGGTGCAAACACTACTGTCTGGGGTCACTGTAGCTGGCAGGCACGTGAAAGCTGAGGTTACTTCAAACATAATTCATTTTATTTGTATCTTAGTGTGAGGCCATGATAAAAGGGGAAACACAAAATTGTTTTTCTTAACAGAACAGGCTGCAGAGAAAGTCCAGGAGAGAATACCCTTGGAAGCTCTCTGAAAAGATGACTACAAGGAAACATTGCTTTTAAAATCTGGACTTATTTATTTAAATTTATTATTTTTTTAACATCTTTATTGGGGTATAATTGCTTTACAATGGTGTGTTACTTTCTGTTTTATAACAAAATGAATCATCTATACATATGCATATATCCCCATATCTCCTCCCTCTTGCGTCTCCCTACCACTCTCCCTATCCCACCACTCTAGCTGGTCACAAAGCTCTGAGCTGATCTCCCTGTGCTATGTGGCTGCTTCCCACTAGCTATCGATTTTATATTTGGTAGTGTATATATGTCCATGCAACTCTCTCACTTTGTCCCATCTTACCCTTCCCCACCCCTGTATCCTCAAGTCCATTCTCTACGTCTTTGTCTTTATTCCTGTCCTGCCCCTAGGTTCTTCAGAAACATTTTTTAAAAGTCCATATATATGTGTTAGCATACAGTATTTGTTTTTCCCTTTCTGACTTAACTTCACTCTGTATGACACACTATAGGTCAATCCACCTCACTAAAAATAACTCGATTTCATTTATTTTTATGGCTGAGTAATATTCCATTGTATATACATGCCACATTTTCCTTATCCACTCATCTGTCATTGGACACTTAGGTTGCTTCCATGTCCTGACTATTGTAAATAGAGTTTCAATGAATATTGTGTAACAAGACTCTTTATGAATTATGGTTTTCTCAGGGTATATGCCAAGTAGTGGGATTGCTAGGTCGTATGGTAGTTCTATTTTTAGTTTATTAAAGGAACTTCCATACTGTTCTCCATAGTGGCAGAACCAATTCACATTCCCACCAGCAGTGCAAGAGTGTTCCCTTTTCTCCACACCCTCTCCAGCATTTATTGTTTGTAGATTTTTTGATGATGACCATTCTGACTGGTGTGAGGTGGTACCTCACTGTAGTTTTGATTTGCATTTCTCTAATGATTAGTGACGTTGAGCATCCTTTCATGTGTTTGTTCACTAACTGTATGTCTTCTTTGGAGAAATGTCTATTTAGGTCTTCTGCCCGTTTTTGGATTGGTTTCTTTGTTTTTATCATATTGAGCTGCATGACCTGCGTGTAAATTTTGGAGATTAATCCTTTGTCAGTTGCTTCATTTGAAAATATTTTCTCCCATTCTAGGGGTTGTCCTTTTGTCTTGTTTATGTTTTCCTTTGCCCTGCAAAAGCTTTTAACTTTCATAAAGTCCCATATTTTTATTTTTGTTTTATTTCCATTTCACTAGGAGTTGGGTAAAAAAGGATCTTGTTGTGATTTATGTCATAGAGTGTTCTGCCTATGTTTTCCTCTATGAGGTTTAGAGTGCCTGGCCTTATATTTAGGTCTTTAATCTATTTTGAGATTATTTTTTGTATGGTGTCAGGAAGTGTTCTAATTTAATTATTTTACATGTAGCTGTCCAGGTCTCCCTGCACCACTTATTGAAGAGGCTGTCTTTTCTCCACAGTTTATTCTTGCCTCCTTTATCAAAAATAAGGTGACCATATGTGCATGGGTTTATCTCTGTGCTTTCTATCCTGTTCCATTGATCTATATTTCTGTTTTTCTGCCAGTACCATACTGTCTTGATTACTGTAGTTTTGTATGATAGTCTGAAGTCTGGGAGCCTGCCTCAGCCAGCTCCACATTTCTTTCTCAAGATTGCTTTAGCCATTCAGGGTCTTTTGTGTTTCCATACAAATTGTGAAATTTTTTGTTCTATTTCTGTGAAAAATGCCACTGGTAGTTTGAATGGGATTGCATTGAATCTGTAGATTGCTTTGGGTAGTATAGTCATTTTCACAATGTTGATTCTTCCAATACCAAGAATCTCTCAACCTGTTTGTATCATCTTTAATTTCTTTCATCAGTGTCTTATAATTTTCTTCATACAGGTCACTTGTGTGATTAGGTAGGTTTATTCCTAGGTATTTTAATTATTTTGTTACAATGGTAAATGGCAGTGTTTCCTTAAATTCTGTTTCAATTTTCGTCATTATTGTATAGGAATTCAAGAGATTTCTGTGCATTAAATTTGTATCCTGCTACTTTACCAAATTCATTGATTAGTTGTAGTATTTTTCTGGTAGCCTCTTTAGGATTCTCTATGTGTAGTATCATGTCATCTGCACACAGTGACAGGTTTATTTCTTCTTTTCCAATTTGGATTCCTTTTATTTCCTTTTCTTCTCGGATTGCTGTGGCTAAAACTTCCAAACTGTGTTGAATAATAGTGGTAAGAGTGGACAACCTTGTCTTGTTCCTGATCTTAGAGGAAATGGTTTCAATTTTCCACCATTGAGAACAATGTTGGCTGTGGGTTTGTCATATATGGGCATTATGTTGAGATAACTTTCCTCTATGCATACTTTCTGAAGGGTTTTTATCATAAAAGGCTGTTGAATTTTTTCAAAAGCTTTTTCTGTATCTATTGAGATGATCATATGGTTTTTCTACTTCAAATTATTAATATGTTTTATTACAGTGATTGATTTCCATTTATTCAGTAGTCCCTGCATTCCTAGGAGAATACACACTTGATCGTGGAGTATGATCCTTTTAATGTAATGTTGGATTCTGTTTGCTAGTAATTTGTCGAGGATTTTTGTATCTATGTTCATCAGTGATATTGGCCTGTAGATTTCTTTCTTTGTGACATCTTTGTCTGGTTTTGGTACCAGGGTGAGGGTGGCCTCAGAGAATGATTTTGTGAATGTTCCTCCCTCTGCTATATTTTAGAAGAGTTTGAGAAGGATAGGTGTTAACTTTTCTCTAAATATTTGATCAAATTCACCTGTGAAGCCATCTGGTCCTGGGCTTTTGTTCTTGGAAGATTTTTAATCCAAGTCTTAATTTCTGTGCTTGTGATTGGTCTGTATATATTTTCTATTTCTTCCTGCTTCAGTCTTGGAAGGTTTTGCTTTTCTAAGTATTTGTCTACTCTTCCAGGTTGTCCATTTTATTGGCCTATAGTTGCTTGAAGTAATTTCTCATGATCCTTTGTATTTCTGCACTGTCATTGTTACTTCTCCTATTTCATTTCTGATTGTGTTGATTTGAGTCTTCTCCCTTCTTTTCTTGATGAGTCTGGCTAATGTTTTATCAATTAAGCTTATCTTCTCCAAGAACTAGCTGTTGGTTTTATTGATCTTTGCTATCATTTCCTTCATTTCTTTTCCATTTATTTCTGACCTGATCTTTATGATTTGTTTCCTTCTGGTAACTTTTGGGGTTTGTTGTCCTTCTTTCTCTCATTGCTTTAGGTGTTAGTTTAGGTTGTTTATTTGAGATGTTTCTTGTTTCTTGATATAGGTTTGTATTGCTATAATCTTCCCTCTTAGAACTGCTTTTGCTGCCTACCATAGGCTTTAGTTCGTTGTGTTTTCATTGTCATTTGTTTCTAGGTATTTTTTGATTTCCTCTTTGATTTATTCAGTGATCTCTTGGTTATTTAGTAGTTTATTGTTTACCCTCCATGTGTTTGTATTTTTACAGATTTTTTCCTGTAATTGCTATCTAGTCTCATAGCATTGTGTTCAGAAAAGATACTTGATAGGATTTCAACTTTCTTAAATTTAAGAAGGCTTCATTTGTGACCAAGATATGGTCTATCCTAGAGAATGTTCCATAAGCATTTGAGAAGAAAGTGTATTCTGTTGTTTTTGGATGGAATGTCATAAATATCAATTAAGTACATCTTGTTTAATATATTAGTTAAAGCTTGTGTTTCCTTTTTTATTTTCATTTTGGATGATCTGTCCATTGGTGAAAATCGGGTGTCAATGTACCCTAATACTATGGTGTTACTGTCGATTTCCCCTTTTCTGGCAGTTAGCATTTGCCTTATGTATTGAGGTGCTCCTATGTTGGGTGCATAAACATTACAATTGTTATTATATCTTCTACAATTGTTATATCTTCTTGGATTTATCCCTTGATCATTATGTAGTGTCTTTCTTTGTCTCTTGTAATATTTATTTTAAAGAGTGTTTTGTCTCATATGAGAATTGCTACTCCAGCTTTCTTCTGATTTCCATTTGTGTGGAATAACTTTTTCCATCCCCTCACTTTCAGTCTGTATGTGTCCCTAGATCTGAAGTGGGTGTCTTGTTGGCAGCATATATACGGGTCTTGTTCCTGTGTCCATTCATCCAGTCCATGACTTTTGGTTAGAATTTTATTCCATTTTCCTATAAGGTCATTATCCATATGTATGTTCCTATTACCATATTCTTAATTGTTTTGGGTTTGTTATTGTAGGTCTTTTCTTTCTCTTGTGTGTTCATCCTAGAGAAGTTCCTTTCGCATATGCTGTAAAGCTGATTTGGTGGTGCTGAATTCTCTTAACTTTTGCTTGTCTGTAAACATTTTACTTTTGCTGTTGAATCTGAATGAGATCATTGCTTGGTAGAATAATCTTGGTTGTAAATTTTTCCTTTCATCACTTTAAATATGTCCTCCCACTCCCTTTTGGCTTGCAGAGTTTCTGCTGAAAGATCAGCTGTTAATCTTATGGGGATTCCTTTGTATGTTATTGTTTGCTTTTCCCTTGCTGCTTTTAATATTTTTTTCTTGTATTTAATTTTTGATAGTTTGATTAATATATGTTTTGGCATTTTTCTCCTTTGATTTATCCTCTATGGGACTCTCTGCACTTCCTGGACTTGATTGACTATTTCCTTCTCCATATTAGGTAAGTTTTCAACTATAATCTCTTCAAATATTTTCTCAGTCCCTTTCTTTTTCTCTTTTTCTTCTGCACCCCCTATAATTCGAATGTTGGTGCATTTAATGTTGTCCCAGAGGTCTTTGAAACTGTCCTCAATTATTTTAATTGTTTTTTTCTTTATTCTCCTCTCCAGTAGTTATTTACAGTATTTTGTCTTCCAGGTCACTTATCTGTTCTTCTGCCTCAGTTATTCTGCTTTTGATTCCTTCTAGAGAATTATTAATTTCACTTATTGTGTTCATCATTTGTTTGATTTTTAGTTCCTCTAGGTCCTTGTTAAACCTTTCTTGTACTTTTTCCTTTGTATTCCCATGATTTTGGATATCTTTAGTAATATTACTCTGAATTCTTTTTCAGGTAGACTGCCTATTTCCTCTTCATTTATTTGGTATTGTGGGTTTTTACCTTGTTCCTTCTTCTGCTGCATATTTCTCTGTCATCTCATTTTTCTTAACTTACTCTGCTTTAGGTCTCCTATTCGCAGCCTGCAGGTTCATAGTTCCTGTTGTTTTTGGTTTCTGCCCTCAGTGGGTAAGTTTGGTTCAGTGTGTTGTGTAGGCTTCGTGGTGGATGGGACTGGTGCCTCTGTTCTGGTGGATGAGGCTGGATCTTGTCTTTCTGGTGGGCAGGGCCATGTCTGGTGGTGTTGTTTTGGGTGTCTGTGAACTTATTATGATTTTAGTCAGCCTCTCCACTAATGGGTGGGATTGTGTTTCTGTCTTGCTAGTTTTTTGGGTATGGGCTTTCCTGCACTGGAACTTGCTGGTCGTTGAATGAAGCTGGGTCTTAGCATTGACATGTTGATCTCTGGGAGAACTTTTGCCACTTGGTATTATGTGTGGCTGGGAGGTTTCTAGTGGTCCAACGTCATGAATTCGGCTCTCCCACCTAAGAGGCTCAGGCCTGACACCTGCCTGTCAGCCATACGGCTCACAAGAAAAGTGGAGGAAATAAAAGAAAAATAAAGTAAAATAAATTTATTAAAATAAAAATAATAAATATAAAAAAGTAATAAAAAAGAAAGAAAGGAGCAACCAAAGCAATAAAAATATCCACCAATGATAAGAAGTGCTAAAAACCATGCAAAGTAAAAAATCAAAAAAAAAAACAAAGGCACAGAAAGAATCCTAGGACAAATTTTAAAAGCAAAGCTATACAGAGAAAAGCTCACAAAGAATCACACACATGCACTGTCACAGAAAGAGAAAAAGGAAAAACAATCGTATATATAAAAGGAAGGGGGCCATCAAATCATTAAACAAATCTACCAATGATAATAAGCTCTAAATACTAAACTGAGATAAACATAAAACCAGAAACAAATTAGGTGCAGAAAACAAACCCCAAGTCTACAGTTGCTCCCACAGTCCGCTGCCTCAATTTTGGGATGATTCGTTGTCTATTCATGTATTCCACAAATGCAGGGTGCATCAAGTTGACTGTGGAAATTTAATCTGCTGCTCCTGAGGCTGCATGGAGAAATTTCCTTTTCTCTTTGTTGTTCGCACAGCTCCTGTTGTTCAGCTTTGGATTTGGCCCTGCCTCTGCGGTCCGCCTCTGTAGGTTGCCTGAGGGCATCTGTTCCCTGCCCAGACAGGACCGGGTTAAAGTAGCAGCTGATTAGGGGGCTCTGGTTCACTCAGGCTGAGGGGAATGAGGGGTAATGAATATGGGCCGAGCCTGCGGTGGTAGAGGCCAGCGTGACTTTGCAACAGCTTGAGGTGTGCTGTGTGTTCTCCTGGGGAAGTTGTCCCTGGATTATGGGACCCTGGCCGTGGAAGGCTGCACAGCCTCCTGGGAGGGGAGTTGTGGATAGTGTCCTGTGCTTGCACAGAGTCTTGGTGGCTGCAGTAGCAGCCTTAGCATTTCATGCCCGTCTCTGGTGTCTGCCCTGATAGCCGCAGCTCACACCCGCTTCTGGAACTTGTTTAGGCACACCCTGAAATGGTCTCTTGCCTCTTAGGCAGTTCCAGACTTTTTCCCAGACTTCCTCCCAGCTAGCTGTGGTGCACTAGCCCCCTTCAGGCTGTCTTCACACTGTCAACCCCAGTACTCTCCCTAGGGTCTTACCTACAAAGCCCGAGCCTCAGCTCCCAGCCCCCACCCGCCCGGGTGGGTGAGCAGACAAGCCTCTCAGGCTGGTGAGTGCTGGTCAGCACCAATCCTCTGTGCAGGAATCTCTCCTTTTTGCCTTCTGCACCCCTGTTGCTGTGCTCTCCTCCGTGGCTCCAAAGCTTCTCCCCTGCCCACCCCTGGTCTCCACCAGTGAAGCGGCTTCCTAGCGTGTGGAAACTTTTCTTCCTTCACAGCTCCCTCCCAGAGGTGCAGGTCCTGTCCCTATTCTTTTTTTTCTGTTTTTCTCTTTGGCACTACACAGGTACGTGTTGTGTTTCTTGCCTTTTGAGAAGTCTGAGGTCTTCTGCCAGCATTCAGTAGGTGTTCTGTAGGAGTTGTTCCACATATAGATGTATTTTTGATGTATTCGTGGGAAGGTGATCTCCCCATCTTACTCATCCGCCATCTTGAAGGTCCCCCCTATTTCTTGTCTTTGTATAATACCCATTCTAACAGATATAGGGTGGTATCTCATTTTGGATTTGATTTGCATTTCCTTGATGATTAGTAATGTTGAACATTGTTTCATGTATCTATTAGCTATCTGTATGTCTTTTTTGGAAAAAAGTTCCTATTCAGATCTGCTGCCCGTTTTTTAAAAACAGATTGTTTTTTGTATTGCTCTTGAGTTGCATGAGATCTTTATATATTTAGGTATTAACCCTTTTTCAGATATATAGTTTGCAAATATTTTCTCCCATTTTGTAGGTTGCCTTTTCATTTTGTTGATAATTTCCTTTGCCATGCAGAAGCTTTTTGGTTTGATGTAGTCCTATTTGTTTATTTTTGCTCTTAATGCTTCTGCATTTGAAGTCAGATATAAAAAATCACCACTAGGAGCTCACCACCTCTTTTCTTATAGGAGTTTTATGGTTTCAAGTCTTACATTCAGTTCTTATATCTAAGTCTTTAATCCACTTTGAGTTAATTTTTGTGTATGGTATAAGACAATGATCAGTTTTTGTTCTTTTATATGTGGCTTCTGATTTCTCCGAACATTATTTATTGAAGAGACTGTCCTTTCCCAATTGTATATTCATGGCACTTTTGTCATAAATCAATTGACCATATATGTGTGGGTTTATTTCTGGGCTTTTTGTTATTTTCCATTGATCTATGTGTATATTTTTATGCCAATACCATAGTCTATTGATTACTAAAACTTTGTGATAAAATTTTAAGTCAGTGAGTGTGATGCCTTCATCTTTGTTCTTTTTTTCAATATGTTTTTGTTTATTCTTTTCTGGTTTCATACAAATTTTATGATTCTTCTAGTACTGTGAAAAATGACTTTGGTATTTTAATATGATTGCACTGAATCTGTGTATTTCTTTGGGTAGTATGGATATTTTAACAATATTAATTCTTACAATCAATAATCATGGTATATATTTCCATTTATTTTTATCATCTTCAATTTACTTCATCAATGCCTTATAGTATTGAGTGTAGATGTTTTTACCACCTTGGTTCAATTTATTCCTAAGTATTTCATCGTTTTTGATACAATTGTAAAGATGATATTTTAAATTAATTTCTTTCTGATAATTTGTTATTAGTACATAGAAGCACAAGAGATTTTGTATATTGATTTTGTATGTTGCAACTTTACTGAATTCATTTAATAGTTCTGTCAGATTTTTTGGTGGCATCTTTATGTTTTCTTATATATAATATAATCTCATTTTCAAATAGTGACAATTTTACTTCTTTCTTTCCCATTGGGATGCCTTTTTTGTATATTTCTTGCCTAATTGCTGTGGCTAGAATTTCTACTACTATGTTGAATGAAAGTGGCAACAATGGGCATCTATATCTTGAATCTCTTTTTAAAATTAATTTTTATTGGAGTATAGTTGCTTTACAATGCTGTGTTAGTTTCTTCTGTAGAGCAAAGTGAATCAGGTCTACGTATGCATATATTCCCTCTTTTTGGATTTCCTTCTAATTTAGGTCACCACAGAGCATTGAGTAGACTTTCAGGTGCTATACAGTAGGTTCTCATTGGTTATCTATTTATTATATAGTAGTGTATATATGTCAAACCCAATCTCCCAATTCATCCCACCCCACTTCCCCCTTGGTATCTATAAGTTTATTCTCTCCATCTGTCTCTATTTCTGCTTTGCAAATAAGTCCATCTGTATCATTTTTTCTAGATTCCACATAAAGCCATATTATATGATATTTGTTTTCCTCTTTCTGACTTACTTCACTTTGTATGACAGTCTCTAGGTCCATCCACATCTCTGCAAATGTCACAATTTCATTCCTTTTTTGGGCTAATATCCCGTGGCATATACGTGACAAATCTTTATCCATTCATCTTTCGATGGACACTTAGGTTTCTTCCATGTCCTGCTATTGTAAATAGTCCTACAATGAACATTGTGGTCCATGTCTCTTTATGAATTATGGTTTTCTCAGGATATATGACCAATAGTGAGATTGCTGGGTTATATGGTAGTTCTATTTTTAGTTTTCTGAGGAAAATCCATACTGTTCCCCATAGTGGCTGTATCAATTTATATTCCCACCAACAGTGCAAGAGGGTTCCCTTTTCTCTACACCCTGTCTAGCATTTATTGTCTGTAGATTTTTTGATGATGGCCATTCTGACCAGTGCAAGGTGATACCTCATTGTAGTTTTGATTTGTATTTCTCTAATGATTACTGATGTTGAGCAGCCTTTCATGTGTTTGTTTGCATTCTGTATATCTTCTTTGAAGAAATGTCTACTTAAGTCTTCTGCCCATTTTTGGATTGGGTTTTTTGGTTTTTTTTATACTGAGCTGCTTGTATATTTCAGAGATTAATCCTTTTTCAGTTGCTTCATTGGCAAATAATCTCTCCTAATATGAGGGTTACCTTTTCGCCTTGTTTATGGTTTCCTTTGCTGTGAAAAAGCTTTTAAGTTTCATTAGGTCCCATTGGTTTATTTCTGTTTTTATAACCATTTCCCTAGGAGGTCGGTCAAAAAGGATCTTACTATGATTTATGTCATAGAGTGCTCTGCCTTTTTTTTTTTTTTTCTCTACGAGTTTTATAGTGTCTAGGCTTACATTTAGGTCTTTAATCCATTTTGAGTTTATTTCTGTGTACGGTGCTAGGGAGTGTACTAATTTCATTCTTTTACCTGTAGCTGTCCAGTTTTCCCAGCCCAACATATCGAAGAAGCCGTCTTTTCTCCATTTTATGATATTGCCTACTTTATTAAAGATAAGCTGACCATATGTGCATGGGTATATCTCTGGGCTTTCTATGTTGTTCCATTGATCTATGTTTCTGTCTTTCTGTAAGTACCATACTGTTTTGATTACTGTAGTTTGTAGTATAGTCTGAAGTCCAGGAGCCTGATTCCTCCAACTCCGTTTTGCTTTCTCAAGGTTGCTTTGGCTATTCGGAGTCTTTTGTGTTTCCATACAAATTGTGAAATTTTTGTTCTAGTTCTGAGAAAATGCCATTCTTAGTTTTATAGGGATTGCATTGAATTTGTAGATTGCTTTTGGTAGTATATTCATTTTCACAATGTTGATTCTTCCAATCCCAGAACATGGTTTATCTCTCCATCTGTTTGTGTCATCTTTAATTTCTTTCATCAGCGTCTTATAGTTTTCTGCATACAGGTCTTTTGTCTCCTTAGGTAGGTTTATTCCTAGTTATTTTATTCTTTTTGTTGCAATGGTAAATGGGAGTGTTTCATTAATTTGTCTTTCAGATTTTTCATCATTCATGTATAGGAATGCAAGATATTTCTGTGCATTAATTTTGTATCCTGCTACTTTACCAAATTCATTGATTAGTGCTAGTAGTTTTCTGGTAGCACCTTTAGGATTCTCTATGTATAGTATCATGTTATCTGCAAACAGTAACAGTTTTACTTCTTTTCTGATTTGTATTCCTTTTATTTCTTTTTCTTCTCTGACTGCTGTGGCTAAAACTTCCAAAACTATGCTTAATTATAGTGGTGAGAGTGGGCCACCTTGTCTTGTTCCTGACATTAGTGGGAACTGTTTCAGTTTTTCACCATTGAGAACGAAGTTGGCTGTGGGTTTGTCATATATGGACTTTATTATGTTGAGCTAAGTTTCCTCTGTGCCTAGTTTCTGGAGGTTTTTTTTATTGTAAATGGGTGTTGAATTTTCTCGAAAGCTTTTCCTGCATCTATTGAGGTGATAGTATGGTTTTTCCCCTTGAATTTGTTAATATGGTTTATCACATTGATTGATTTGCATATATTGAAGAATCCTTCCATTCCTGGGATAGACCCCACTTGATCATGGTGTATGATCCTTTTATTGTGCTGTTGGACTCTGTTTGCAGTTCTGTTGAGGACTTTTGCATCTATGCTCATCAGTGATATTGGCCTGTAGTTTTCTTTTTTTGTGACATCTTTATCTGGATTTGGTATCAAGGTGATGGTGGCCTCATTGAAGGAGTTTGGGAATGTTCTTCCCTCTGCTATATTTTGGAAGAGTTTGAGAAGGATAGGTGTTAACTATTCTCTAAATGTTTGATAGAATTCTCCTGTGAAGCCATCTTTTCCGGGGCCTCTGTGTGTTGGAAGATTTTTAATCACAGTTTCCATTTCAGTACTTGTGATTGATCTGTTCATATTTTCTATTTCTACTTGGTTCAGTCTCAGAAGGTTGTGCTCTTCTAAGAATTTTTCCATTCCTTCCAGGTTTTCCATTTCATTAGCATATAGTTGCTTGTAGTAATCTCTCATGATCCTTTGTATTTCTGCAGGGTCAGTTGTTACTTCTCCTTTTTCATTTCAATTCTTTTGAATTGAATCTTCTCCCTTTTTTTCTTGGTGAGTCTGGCTAATGTTTTTTTCAATTTTGCTTACCTTCTTAAAGGACCAGCTTTTAGTTTCATGGATCTTTACTATTGTTTCCTTCATTTGTTCTCATTTATTTCTACTTTGATCTTTATAATTTCTTTCCTTCTGCTAACTTTGCGGTTTTTTTGTTCTTCTTTCTCTACCTGCTTTAGGTGTAAATTTCAGTGGTTCATTTGAGATGTTTCTTGTTTCTTGATTTAGGATTGTATTGCTATGAACTTCCCTCTTATAAACTCCTTTTGCTGCATCCCATAGGTTTTGGGTCGTCATGTTTTCATTGTCATTTGTTTCTAGATATTTGTTGATTTCCTCTTTGATTTCTTAAGTGATCTCTTGGTTATTTACTAGTGTATTGTTTAGCCTCCATGTGTTTGTAATTTTTACAATTTTTTTTCCTGTAATTGATATATAGTCTCATAGTATTGTGGTTCGGAAAGATACTTGATATGATTTCAAGTTTCTTAAACTTACCAAGTCTTGTTTTGTGACCCAAGATATGATCTATCCTGGAGAATGTTCCATGAGTACTTGAGAAGAAAGTGTATTTTGTTAATTTTGGATGGAGTGTCCTATAAATATCAATTAAGTCCATCTTGTTTAATGTATCATTTAAAGTTTGTTTTGCCTTATTTATTTTCATATTGGTTGATCTGTCCATTGGTGAAAGTGCGGTATTAAAGTCCCCTAGTATTATTGTGTTACTGTCAATTTCCCTTTTATGGCTGTTAGCACTTGCCTTATGTATTGAGGTGTTCCTCTGTTGGGTAAATAAATATTTACAATTGTTATATCCCCTTCTTGGATTGATCCTTTTATCATTATGTAGTGTCTTTCTTTGCCTCTTGTAGTAGTCTTTATTTTAAAGACTATTTTATCTGATATAAGAATTGCTACTCCAGCTTTCTTCTGATTTTCATTTGCATGGAATATCTTTTTCCATCCCTTTACTTTCAATCTGTATGTGTCCCTAGGTCTGAAGTGGGTCTCTTGTAAACAGCATATATATGTATGTTGTTTTTGTATCCATTCAGCCAGTCTATGTCTTTTGGTTGGAACATTTAATCCATTTAAATTTAAGGTAGTTATCGATATGTTTGTTCCTATTACCCTTTTCTTAATTGTTTTGTGTTTGTTATTGTAGGTCTTTTTCTTCTCTTGTGTTTCCTGCCTAAAGAAGTTCATTTTGCATTGGTTGTAAAGCTGGGTTTGTGGTGCTGAATTCTCTTAGCTATTGCTTATCAGTAGATTTTAATTTCTCCATCGAATCCGAAAGAGATCCTTGCTGGGTAGAGTAATCTTGGTTGTAGGTTTTTCCCTTTCATCACTTTAAATATGTCCAGCCACTCCTTGCTGGCTTGCAGAGCTTCTACTGAAAGATCAGCTGTTAATCTTATGGGGGTTCCCTTGTATGTTATTTGTTCTTTTTCCTTGCTGCTTTTAATATTTTTTCTTTGTTTTTAATTTTTGATTAATATGTGTCTTGGCTTGTGTCTCCTTGGATTTATCCTGTAATGGACTCTCTGCGCTTCCTGTACTTTACTATTTCCTTTTCCATATTAGGGAACATTTCAATTGTAATCTCTTCAAATATTTTCTCAGTCTCATTTTTTTTCCTCTTCTTCTTCTGGGACCCCTATAATTCTAATGTTGGTGAATTTAATGTTTTTCCAGAAGTTTCTGAAAGTGTTCTCAATTATTTTCATTCTTGCTTCTTTATTCTGCTCTTCAGTAGTTATTTCCACTCTTCATCTTCTAGGTCACTTATCCATTCATCTGTCTCAGTTATTCTGCTATTGATTCCCTGTAGAGAATTTTTAATTTCATTTATTGTGTTGTTCATCAGTGTTTGTTTTCTCTTTAGTTCTTCTAGGTCCTTGTTATACATTTCTTCTATTTTCTCCATTCTTTTTCCAAGATTTTGGATCAACTTTACCATGATTACTCTGAATTCTTTTTCAAGTAGACTGCTTATTTCCTCTTCATTTGTTTGGTCTGGTGGGTTTTTACTTGCTCCTTTATCTCTTGTATTTCTCTGTCTTCTCATTTTGCTTAACTTACTGTGTTTGAGGTCTCCTTTTCACAGGTAGCATGTTTTTAGTTCCCGTTGTTTTTGGTGTCTGCCCCCAGTGGTTAAGGTTGGTTCAGCGTGTTGTGTAGGCTTCCTGGTGGAGGGAATTGGTGCCTGTGTTCTGATGGATGAGGCCTGATCTTGTCTTTCAGGTGGGCAGGACCATGTCCAGTGGTGTGTTTTTGCGTGTCTGTGAACTTGTTATTATTTTAGGCAGCCTCTGTGTTAATGGGTGAGGTTGTGTTCCTTTGTTGCTATTTGTTTGGCATAGGTTGTCCAGCACTGTAACTTGCTGGTCATTGAGTGGAGCTGGGTCTTAATGTTGAGATGGAGATCTCTGGGAGAGCTCACTGTTTGATATAACGTGTGGCCAGGAAGTCTCTGGTGGACCTATATCCTGAACTCGGCTGTCTCATCTCAGAGGCTCAGGCCTGACACCTGGCCAGAGCACCAAGACCCTCTCTCTCCAGGGCCTTTAACTCCTCTGTGCTTCTGGATTGTGTACTGAGCTGTACATGTACATATACAAGGTTACCAAACCTCTACCTTTGCAGGAAATCGCAGAGCAGGAGATGAGTGGTTTGCATCTCTATCTGCATGAAGCACTGCCATGTTGGATATGCATGTATTGGTGGGAGCCCACAAATTTCTGGTTGCCTCAGCAGCAGCTTTTCTTTTCCTTAATGTAAGTCTAGTTTCACTTGCTCATGAGATGCTGTGTGCAGAGGCCTTGAACCCAGCACTTCAGACCAGAGTCCGCATTGCAAAACAGCTATGCCTAACATTCCAACTTGGGGGACAGTGTGCAGAAGCTGGTTTTGGTATCTGGGTGATGATGGTCTCGTAGAATGAGTTTGCTGGTTCCTTTCCTCTGCATTTTTTTGGAATAGTTTCAGAAGGATATGTGTTATATCTTCTCTAAATGTTTGGTAGAAGTCACCTGTGAAACTATCTGGTCCTGGACTTTTTTTGGTTGGGAATGTTTAAATCACAGTTTCAATTTCTGTACTTGTGATTGGTCTGTTCATATATTCTGTTTCTTCCTGGTTCAGTCTTGGGAGATTGTAACTTTGTAATAATTTGTCCATTTCTTCTAGGTTGTCCATTTTATTGTCATATAATTGCTTGTAGTAATCTCTTATGATCCATTGTATTTCTGAGGTGTCTGTTGTAACTTCTTCTGTTTCATTTCTAATTTCATTGATTTGAGTCCTCTTCGTCTTTTTCTTGATGAGTCTGGCTAAAGAATAATCAAGTTTGTTTACCTTCTTAAAGAACCAGGCTTTAGTTTCATTGATCTTTGTTATTGTTGTTTACGTCTCTATTTCATTTAATTCTGCTCTGATAGTTATGATTTTTTTCCTTCTACTAACTTTTTTGTTTGTTCTTCTTTCTCTATTTGCTTTGTATGTAAGGATAGGCTTTTATTTGAGGTTTTTCTTATTTCCTGAGGTAAGATTGTATTGCTATAAAGTTCCCTCTTAGATCTGCTTTTGCTGCGTCCCATAGGCTTTGGATTATTGTGCTTTTGTTTTCATTTGTCTTTCAGTATTTTTTGATTTCCTCTTTGATTTCTTCAGTGATCTATTGGCTGATTAGTAGTACATTGTATAGTTTCCACGTGTTTGAGGTTTTTTTTTACAGTTTTTTTCTTGTAGCTGATTTCTCATATCATAGTGTTGTGATCAGAAAAGATGTTTGGCATGATTTCAGTTTTCTCAAATTTACCAAGGCTCACTTTGTGGCCCAGCATGTGATTATCCTGGCGAGTGTTCCATGTGTACTTGAGAAGCAGGTGTATTCTGCTGCTTTTGGATGGAATGCTCTGTAAATATCAGTTAAGTCCATCTGGTCTAATGCGTCATTTAAGGACTGTGTTTCCTATTTGATTTTCTATCTGGATGATCTGTCCATTGATGAAAGGGGGGGAGTGTTAAAGTTCCGCATTATTATTGTGTTACTCTCAATTTCTCCTTTTATGGCTGTAGTATTTGTGTTATAAATTGAGGTGCTCCTATGTTGAGTACATAAATATTTACAATTGTTATATCTTTTTGGGCTGATCCCCTTGATCATTATGTACTGTCAGTCTTTATCTCCTGTAACAGTCTTTATTTTAAAGTCCATTTTGTTTGACATGATTATTTCTACTCCAGCTTTCTTTTGATTTCCATTTCTGTGGAATACATTATTTGGATTACATTATTCCATTCCTTCACTTCATTTGTATGTGTGACTAGGTCTGAAGTGGGAATTTTGTAGATAGCATATATATGGGTCTTCTTGTTGTATCCATTCAGCTAGTCTATGTCTTTTGGTTGTAGCAATTAATCCAATTACATTTAAGGTAATTATCAATATGTATATTCCTACTGCCATTTTATAAATTGTTTTGTGTTTGTAGGTATTTTTTCTTCCTTTCCTCTTTTGTTCTCGTCTCTTGTGGTTTGATGATCATCTTTAATGTTGTGTTTGGGTTGCTTTTTCTTTTTTGTGTGTGTATCTATTTTTTTTAACATCTTTATTGGGGTATAATTGCTTTACAATGGTGTGTTAGTTTCTGCTTTATAACAAAGTGAATCAGTTATACATATACATATGTTCCCATATGTCTTCCCTCTTGCGTCTCCCTCCCTCCCACTCTCCCCATCCAACCCCTCCAGGCTGTCCCAAAGCACCGAGCTAATATCCCTGTGCCTTGCGGCTGCTTCCCCCTAGCTATCTACCTTACTACGTTTGTTAGTGTGTATATGTCCATGACTCTCTCTCGCCCTGTCAAAGCTAACCCTTCCCCCTCCCCATATCCTCAAGTCCGTTCTCCAGTAGGTCTGCATCTTTATTCCTGTCTTACCCCTAGGTTCTTCATGACATTATTTTCCCTTAAATTCCATATATATGTGTTAGCATACGGTCTCTGTCTTTTTCTTTCTGACTTACTTCACTCTGTATGACAGACTCCAGGTCTATCCATCTCATTACAAAGAGCTCAATTTCATTTCTTTTTAAGGCTGAGTAATATTCCATTGTATATATGTGCCACATCTTCTTTATCCATTCATCCGATGATGGGCACTTAGGTTGTTTCCATCTCTGGGCTATTGTAAATAGAGCTGCAATGAACATTTTGGTACATGACTCGTTTTGAATTTTGGTTTTCTCAGGATACATGCCCAGTAGTGGGATTGCTGGGTCATATGGTAATTCTATCTGTAGTATTTTAAGGAATCTCCATACTGTTCTCCATAGTGGCTGAACCAATTCACATTCCCACCAGCAGTGCAAGAGTGTCCCCTTTTCTCCACACCCTCTCCAGCATTTATTGTTTCTAGATTTTTTGATGATGGCCATTCTGACTGCTGTGAGATGATATCTCATTGTAGTTTTGATTTGCATTTCTCTAATGATTAATGATGTTGAGCATTCTTTCATGTGTTTCTTGGCAGTCTGTATATCTTCTTTGGAGAAATGTCTATTTAGGTCTTCTGCCCATTTTTGGATTGGGTTCTTTGTTTTTTTGTTATTGAGCTGCATGTGCTGCTTGTAAATTTTGGAGATTAATCCTTTGCCAGTTGCTTCATTGGCAAACATTTTCTCCCATTCTGAGGGTTGTCTTTTGGTCTTGATTATGGTTTCCTTTGCTGTGCAAAAGCTTTGAAGTTCCATTAGGTCCCATTTGTTTATTTCTGTTTTTATTTCCATTACTCTAGGAGGTGGGTCAGAAAGGATCTTGCTGTGATTTATGTCATAGAGTGTTCTTCCTATGTTTTCCTCTAAGAGTTTGATAGTTTCTGGCCTGACATTTACGTCTTTAATCCATTTTGAGCTTATTTTTGTGTATGGTGTTAGAGAGTGATCTAATCTCATACTTTTACATGTACCTGTCCAGTTTTCCCAGCACCATTTATTGAAGAGGCTGTCCTTTCTCCACTGTACATTCCTGCCACCTTTATCAAAGATAAGGTGTGATATGTGCGTGGGTTTATCTCTGGGCTTTCTATCCTGTTCCATTGATCTATCTTTCTGTTTTGTGCCAGTACAATACTGTCTTGATTACTGTAGCTTTGTAGTATAGTCTGAAGTCAGGGAGCCTGATTCCTCCAGCTCCTTTTTTCATTCTCAAGATCGCTTTGGCTATTCGCGGTCTTTTGTGTTTCCATACAAATTGTGAAATTTTTTGTTCTAGTTCTGTGAAAAATGCCAGTGGTAGTTTGATAGGGATTGCATTGAGTCTGTAGATTGCTTTGGGTAGTAGAGTCATTTTCACGATATTGATTCTTCCTATCCAAGAACATGGTATATATCTCCATCTATTTGTATCATCTATAATTTCTTTTATCAGTGTCTTATAATTTTCTGCATACATGTCTTTCATCTCGTTAGGTAGGTTTATTCCTAGATATTTTATTCTTTTTGTTGCAATGGTAAATGGGAGTGTTTTCTTGATTTCACTTTCAGATTTTTCATCATTAGTATATAGGAATGCCAGAGATTTCTGTGCATTAATTTTGTATCTTGCTACTTTACCAAATTCATTGATTAGCTCTAGTAGTTTTCTGGTAGCATCTTTAGGATTCTCTATGTATAGTATCATGTCATCTGCAAACAGTGACAGCTTTACTTCTTCTTGTCCGATTTGGATTCCTTTTATTTCTTTTCTTCTCTGATTGCTGTGGCTAAAACTTCCAAAACTATGTTGAATAAGAGTGGTGAGAGTGGGCAACCTTGTCTTGTTCCTGATCTTAGTGGAAATGCTTTCAGTTTTTCACCATTGAGGATGATGTTTGCTGTGGGCTTGTCATATATGGCCTTTATTATTTTGAGGAAATGTCCCTCTATGCCTACTTTCTGGAGGGTTTTTATCATAAATGGGTGTTGAATTTTGTCGAAAGCTTTCTCTGCATCTATTGAGATGATCATATGGTTTTTCTCCTTCAATTTGTTAATATGGTTTATCACATTGATAGATTTGTGTATATTGAAGAATCCTTGCATTCCTCGAATAAACCCCACTTGATCATGGTGTATGATCCTTTTAATGTGCTGTTGGATTCTGTTTGCTAGTATTTTGTTGAGGATTTTTCCATCTATGTTCATCAGTGATATTGGCCTGTAGTTTTCATTCTTTGTGACATCCTTGTCTGCTTTTGGTATCAAGGTGATGGTGGCCTCGTAGAAGGAATTTGGGAGTGTTCCTCCTTCTGCTATATTTTGGAAGAGTTCAAGAAGGATAGGTGTTAGCTCTTTTCTAAACGTTTGATAGAATTCACCTGTGAAGCCATCTGGTCCTGGGCTTTTGTTTGTTGGAAGGTTTTTAATCACAGTTTCAATTTCAGTGCTTGTGATTGGTCTGTTCATATTTTCTATTCCTGATTCAGTCTTGGCAGGTTGTGCATTTCTAAGAATTTGTCCATTTCTTGCAGATTGTCCATTTTATTGGCATAGAGTTGCTTGTAGTAATCTTTCATGATTTTTTTTATTTCTGCAGTGTCAGTTGTTACTTCTCCTTTCTCATTTCTAATTCTATTGATTTGAGTCTTCTTCCTTGTTTCTTGATGAGTCTGGCTAGTGGTTTATCTCTTTTGTTTATCTTCTCAAAGAACCAGCTTTTAGTTTTGTTGATCTTTGCTATCGTTTCCTTCATTTCTTTTTCATTTATTTCTGATCTGATTTTTATGATTTCTTTCCTTCTGCTAGCTTTGGGGCTTTTTTGTTCTTCTTTCTCTAATTGCTTGAGGTACAAGGTTGGGTTGTTTATTCGAGATGTTTCCTGCTACTTAAGGTGGGCTTGTATTGCTATAAACTTCCCCCTTAGAACTGCTTTTGCTGCATCCCATAGGTTTTGGGTCGTTGTGTCTCCATTGTCATTTGTTTCTAGGTATTTTTTTATTTCCTCTTTGATTTCTTCAGTGATCACTTCATTATTAAGTAGTGTATTGTTTAGCCTCCATGTGTTTGCATATTTTACAGATCTTTTCCTGTAATTGATATCTAGTCTCATGGCGTTGTGGTCAGAAAAGATACTTGATACAATTTCAGTTTTCTTAAATTTACCAAGGCTTGATTTGTGACCCAAGATATGATCTATCCTGGAGAATGTTCCATGAGCACTTGAGAAAAATGTGTATTCTGTTGTTTTTGGATGGAGTGTCCTATAAATATCAATTAAGTCCATCTTGTTTAAAGTATCATTTAAAGCTTGTGTTTCCTTATTTATTTTCATTTTGGATGATCTGTCCATGGGTGAAAGTGGGGTGTTAAAGTCCCCTACTATGAATGTGTTACTGTCAATTTCCCCTTTTATGGCTGTTAGTATTTGCCTTATGTATTGAGGTGCTCCTATGTTGGGTGCATAAATATTTACAATTGTTATATCTTCTTCTTGGATTGATCCCTTGATCATTATGTAGTGTCCTTCTTTATCCCTTTTAATAGTCCTTATTTTAAAGTCTATTTTGTCTGATATGAGAATTGCTACTCCAGCTTTCTTTTGGTTTCCATTTGCATGGAATATCTTTTTCCATCCCCTTACTTTCAGTCTGTATGTGTCTCTAGGTCTGAGGTGGGTCTCTTGTAGACAGCATATATAATGGTCTTGTTTTTGTATCCATTCAGCCAATCTGTGTCTTTTGGTGGGAGCATTTAGTCCATTTACATTTAAGGTAATTATCGATATGTATGTTCCTATTCCCATTTTCTATATTGTTTTAGGTTCGTTATTATAGGTCGTTTCCTTCTCTTGTGTTTCTTGCCTAGAGAAGTTCCTTTAGCATTTGTTGTAAAGCTGGTTTGGTGGTGCTGAACTCTCTCAGCTTTTGCTTGTCAGCAAAGGTTTTAATTTCTCCATCAAATCTGAATGAGATCCTTGCTGGGTAGAGTAGTCTTGGTTGCAGGTTTTTCTCCTTCATCACTTTCAGTATGTCCTGCCACTCCCTTCTGGTTTGTAGGGTTTCTGCTGAGATATCAGCTGTTAACCTTATGGGGATTCCCCTGTGTGTTATTTGTTGTTTTTCCCTTGCTGCTTTTAATATGCTTTCTTTGTATTTAATTTTTGACAGTTTGATTAATATGTGTCTTGGCGTATTTCTCCTTGTATTTATCCTGTATGGGACTCTGTGCTTCCTGGACTTGATTAACTATTTCCTTTCCCATATTAGGGAAGTTTTCAACTATAATCTCTTCAAATATTTTCTCAGTCCCTTTCTTTTTCTCTTCTTCTTCTGGAACCCCTATAATTCGAATGTTGGTGCGTTTGATGTTGTCCCAGAGGTCTCTGAGACTGTCCTCAGTTCTTTTCATTCTTTTTTCTTTATTCTGCTCTGCAGTAGTTATTTCCACTATTTTATCTTCCAGGTCACTTATCTGTTCTTCTGCGTCAGTTATTCTGCTATTGATCCCATCTAAGGTACTTTTAATTTCATTTATTGCGTTGTTCATCGTTGCTTGTTTCATCTTTACTTCTTCTAGGTCCTTGTTAACTGTTTCTTGCATTTTGTCCATTCTACTTCCAAGATTTCGGATCATCCTTACTATCATTATTCTGATTTCTTTTTCAGGTACACTGCCTATTTCCTCTTATTTTGTTAGGTATGGTGCATTTTTATCTTGCTCCTACATCTGCTGTGTGTTTTTCTGTCTTCTCATTTTGCTTATCTTACTGTGTTTGGGGTCTCCTTTTTGCAGGCTGCACGTTCGTAGTTCCCGTTGTTTTTGATGTCTGTCTCCAGTGGCTAAGGTTGGTTCAGTGGGTTGTGTAGGCTTCCTGGTGGAGGGGACTAGTGCCTGTGTTGTGCTGGATGAGGCTGGATCTTGTCTCTTTAGTGGGCAGGTTCACGTCTGGTGGTGTGTTTTGGGGTGTCTGTGGCCTTATTATGATTTTAGGCAGCCTATCTGCTAATGGGTGTGGTTGTGTTCCTGTTTTGCTAGTTGTTTGGCATAGGTTGTCCAGCACTGTGGCTTGCTGGTCGTTGAGTGAAGCTGGGTGCTGGTGTTAAGATGGAGGTCTCTGGGAGATTTCCGCCGTTTAATATTATGTGGAGCTGGGAGGTCTCTTGTTGACCAGTGTCCTGAAGTTGGCTCTCCTACCTCAGAGGCAGAGCCCTGCCTCCTGGCTGGAGCACCAAGAGCCTTTCGTCCACACGGCTCAGAATAAAAGGGAGAAAAAGTAGAGAGAATTAGTAGAAGTATGAGGAAAGAAAGAAGGAAAGGAGGAAAGGAAGGAAGGAAGAAAGAAGCAAAGAAGGAAAGAAAGGAGGGAGGGAGGGAGGAAGGAAGGAAGGAAGGAGCGAAAGAAGGAAGAAAGAAAGGAAGAAGATACAGTAAAAATAAATTAAAGTATAATATAGTTATTGAATTAAAAAATATTTAGAAAAAAAAATGGGACGGATAGAACCTTAGGACAAATGTTGGAAGCAAAGCTATACAGAGAAAACCCTACACAGAAGCATACACATACACCTTCACAAAAAGAGGTAAAGGGGGAAAAATCATAAATCTTGCTCTCAGAGACCACCTCCTCAATTTGGGGTGATTCTTTGTCTAAAGGAGGGAAGGAAGGAAGGAAAGAAAGAAAGAAAGAACGAAGGTAAAGTATAATAAAGTTATTACAATTAAAATTAATTATTAAGAAAAAAAATTTTTTTAAAAACCCATGGACGGATAGAGCCCTAGGACAAATGGTGGAAGCAAGAGTATACAGACAAGATCTCACACAGAAGCATACACGTACACATTCACAAAAAGAGGAAAAGGGAAAGAAATCATAGATCTCGCTCCTAAATTCCACCTCTTCAATTTGGGATCATTCCTCGTCTATTCAGGTATTCCACAGGTGCAGGGTATATCAAGTTGATTGTGGAGCTTTAATCCGCTGCTTCTGAGGCTGCTGGGAGAGATTTCCCTTTCTCCTTTGTTCTCACAGCTCACAGGAGCTCAGCTTTGTGTTTCGCCCTGCCTCTGCGTGTAGGTCGCTGGAGGGCGTCTGTTTTTTGCTCAGACAGGACGGGGTTAAAGGAGCCGCTGATTCGGGGGCTCAGGCTCACTCAGGCCGGGGGTTGGGGGATGGGGGAAGGAGGGGCACTGCGTGCGGGGCGGGTCTGCGGCGGCAGAGGCGGCGTGACGTTGCGGCAGAGGCCGGCGTGACGTTGCACCAGCCTGAGGCCCGCCGTGCGTACTCCCGGGGAAGTTTTCCCTGGATCCCGGGAACCTGGCAGTGGCAGGCTGCACAGGCTCCACGGAAGAGGGGTGTGGAAAGTGACCTGTGCTCGCCCACAGGCCCCTCGGTGGCGGCAGCAGCTGCCCTAGCGTCTCCCGCCCGTCTCTGGGGTCCGCGCTTTTAGCCGCGGCTTGCGCAAGTCTCGGGTTCGCGCTTTTAGCCGCGGCTCGCGCCCGTCTCTGGAGTTCCTTTAAGCAGCGCTCTTAAACCCCTCTCCTCGCGCACCAGGAAACAAGGAGGGAAGAAAAAGTCTCTTGCCTCTTAGGCAGGTGCAGGCTTTTCCCTGAACTCCCTCCCGGCTAGTCGTGGTGCACTAGCCCCTTCAGGCTATGTTCAAGCCGCCAACCCCAGTCCTCTCCCTGCGCTCCGTCCAAAACCGAAACCCGAGCCTCAGTTCGCAGCCCCGCCCGCCCCGGAGGGTGAGCAGACAAGCCTCTCGGGCTTGTGAGTGCTGGTCGGCACGGATCGTCTGTGCAGGAATCTCCCCGCTTTGCCCTCCGCACCCGTCGCTGTGCACTACTCCGCGGTCCTGAAGCTCCCCCTTCCGCCTCCCGCAGTCTCCGCCCGCGGAGGGGCTTCCTAGTGTGTGGAAACTTTTCCTCCTTCATAGCTCCCTCCCATTGGTGCAGGTGCCGTCCTTATTCTTTTGTTTCTGTTTTTTCTTTTGCCCTACCCAGGTATGTGGGGAGTTTCTTGCCTTTTGGGAGGTCTGAGGTCTTCTGCCAGCCTTCAGTTGGTGTTCTGTAGGAGTTGTTCCACGTGTAGATGTATTTCTGGTGTATCCGTGGGGAGGAAGGCGATCTCCGCATCTTACTCCTCTGCCATCTTCAACGTCCCCCCCTCCACAGTTGTGTGTGTATCTATTTTACTTTTTGCATTTGTTGTTCCATGAGGTTTTGATATAGCAGTCTATATATGTACAATGTTGTTTTAAGTTGCTGGTGTATTTCCAGCCTAGAGAAGTTTCTTTAGCATTTGTTGCAAAGGTGGTCTGTTGGTGCTGAATTCTCTTAGCTTTTGCTTGCCTGTAATGCTTTTGATTTCTCTGCTAAATCTGAATGACAGCCTTGCTGGGTACAGTATTATTGGTTGTAGGTTTTTCCCTTTCATCACTTTAAATATAGCATGCCATTCCATACTGGCCTGCCGTGTGTCTGCTGAGAAGTCAGCAGATAACGTTATGGGGGTTCCCCTGTATTTTATTTGTTGCTGTTCCCTTGCTGCTTTAATATTTTTTCTTTGTGTTTAATTTTTGTTAGTTTGATTAATATGTGTCTTGGCGTGTTTCTCCTTGGATTTAGTCTGTATGGGACTCTCTGTGCTTCCTGGACTTGACTGGTTATTTTCTTTCCCATGTTGGGGAAGTTTTCAACTATAATCTCTTCAATTATTTTCTCAGGCCCTTTATCTCTCTCTTCTCCTTCTGAGGCCCCTGTAATGTGAATGTTTGTGTGTTTCATGTTGTCCCAGTGGTCTCTGAGACTGTCCTGATTTCTTTTCATTGTTTTTTGTTTATTCTGCTTTCTGGCAGCGATTTCCACCATTCCATCTTCCAGGTCACTTATCCGTTCTTTTGCCTCACTTATTCTGCTATTGATTCCTTCTAGTGTATTTTTCATTTCAGTTTTTTGCTGCATCACTGTTTGTTTGTTCTTTAGTTCTTCTAGGTCTTTTTTAAAATTTCTTGTATCTTCTTGATCCTTGCCTCCATTTCTTTCCCCAGATCTTGGATAATCTTCACTAACTTTTTTCTGAATTCTTTTCCTCATAGGTTGGCTATCTCCACTTTACTTAGTTGTTCTTCTGGGATTTCATCTTGTTCCTTCATCTGGGACATATTCCTCTGCTGTCTAATTTTGGCTAATTTTCTATGATTGCAGTTTCTCTTCCACAGGCTGCAGGATTGTAGTTCTTTTGGTTAATGAGGCTGTCTAAGAGGCTTGTGCAGGCTTCCTAATGGGAGAGGCTGATTCCTTCCCAGTGCTGGTTGGAGCTGGATTTTGTTCATCTGGTGGGCAGGGCTATGCTCAGGGAGACTTTAATCCACTTGTCTGCTGATGGGTGGGCTGTATTCCCATGCTGTTGGTTGTTTGGCCTCAGGTGACCCAGCACTGCAACCTACAGGCTGGTGGGTGTGTCTAGTGGTGGCCTCAGGGATGGCTTACACCAGTGGGTACTTCCAGAACTGCTGTTGCCTGTGTTTTTGTCCCTGCAGTGAGCCACAGCTGCCCCCACCTCTGCAGGAGACCATCCAATACTAGCAGGTATGTCTGAACAAGTCTCTTATGGGGTCACTGCTTTTTTTCCCTGGGTCCTGGTGCACACAAGACTTTGTGTATACCCTCCAAGAGTAGAGTTTCTGTTTCCCCCAGTCCTGTAGAAATTCTGTGATCAAACACCACTGGCCTTCAATGCCAGATTCTCTGAGGACTCCTCTTTCCATTGCCGAACCCCCAGGCTGGAAA
Organism: Phocoena phocoena; assembly: GCF_963924675.1. Classification (NCBI taxonomy): domain Eukaryota; kingdom Metazoa; phylum Chordata; class Mammalia; order Artiodactyla; family Phocoenidae; genus Phocoena; species Phocoena phocoena. The sequence goes on from NC_089240.1 coordinate 47,738,077, forward strand.
GCCTTACATGGGGCTCAGAACTTTCTCTCCTGTGGGATAACTTCTGTGGTATAATTGTTTTCCAGTTTGTGGAATGCCTACCCAGTTGGTATGGGATATGATTTTATCTTGATTGCATTCCTCCCACCATCTCATTGTGGGTTCTTCTTTGTCTTTGGATGTAGGCTATATTTCTTGGTAGGTTCAGGCATTTTGTTGTTGATGGTCATTTAGCAGTTAGTTGTGATTTTGGTGTTTTCATTGGAAAGGGTTGAGCACACGCCTTCTATTCTTCCATCTTGAGCTAATCTCTGGGTAGAATATTCTCAGTGGAGGTTTTTCCCTTTCGTCACTTGAAAGATATTATGCCACTCCCTTAAGGCCTGAAGTTTCTGCTGAAAAAAATCAGCTGAGAGACTTAGGGGAGTTCCCTTTTATGTTATTTGTTGCTTTCCCCTTGTTGCTTTTAATGTTTTCTTTTTATCTTTAATTTTGTGTCAGTTCAATTAATATGTGTCTTGGCATATTCCTCCTTGAGTTAATCCTATATGGAACTCTCTGTGCTTCCCGGACTTGGGTGACTGTTTACTTTCCCATGTTAGGAAAGTTTTCAGCTAATATCTCTTCATATCAGTCCCTTTCTTTCTGTCTTTACCTTCTGGGACCCCTACCATGCAAATGTTAATGTGTTTGGTGTTGTTCCAGAGGTCTCTTAAACTGTCCTCATTTCTTTTCTTTCTTTTTTTTTTATTCTATTCCATGGCAGTGATTTTCACCAATCTGTCTTCCAGCTCACTGATCCTTTATTCTGCCTAATTTATTCTGTGATTGATTCCTTCAATAGCAGAATAAATAGTGTATTTTTCATTTCAGTTATTGTGTTCTTCAACTCTGTTTGGTTGTTCTTTACATTTTCTCTTTTTTAAAAAAATTTTTTTGTAACTTCTCTCTCTGTATTCATTCTTTTCCTGAGCTCTTGGATCATACTTATGATCATTACTCTGAACTCCTTCTTGGATAGATTCCCTATCTCCACTTCACTTAGTGGTTCTTCTGGGGTTTAATCTTGTTCTGTCTTCTGGAACAACATTTACCTCTCATTTTGTCTAAATTTCTGTGTCTTCAGACTCCACTCTGTAGGCTTCAGGATCATCTTTTTCTTGCTACTGTTGTCTGCCCCATGGTGGGTGATGCTGGTCTAGAGGCTTTTGCAGGTTTCCTGGTGGGAGAGGCCATTGCTTACCCACCGGTGGATGGAGCTGACTCTTGGCTCTCTTGTTGGCAGGGTCATATCAAAGGACATGCCTAGAGGTGGCTCTGGTCTCAGGAAGTCTTTAGGTAGCCTTTCTGCTGATTGGTGGGTCTGTGCTCCTGCCCTGTTGTTTGTCTGGCCTGAGGAACTGGAAGACAGATCCCAGCACTGGAGCCTACAAGCTGGTGGGTGGGGCCACGTCTTGGTGCTAGTGACTGAAGCAAGATGTCAGCCTCCACTGAGAATTCATGCAGATGGATACTCCCCAGTATTTCCACCATCAGTGTCTATGTCCCCATGGTGAGCCACAGCTGCCTCCTGCTTCCCCAGGACACACTTCATGACAAGAAGGTAGGTCTGGCCCTGGTTCCTAAGAAGTTACTGCCTTTGCCCTGGGTCCTGGTGCATGTGAGATTTTGTGTGCACCCTTTAAGTATGGATTGTCTGTTTCCCCCAGTCCTGTGGAGGTTCTGCAGTTAAGACCCACTGGCCTTCAAAGAGAAATTATCTGGGGGTTCCTCTTACTGATGCCAGATCCCCAGGATGGGAACCTGACATGGGTCTCAGAGCTCTCACTCCTGTGGGAGTAATTCTGTGATATAATTATTCTCCAGTTTGTGTGTCACCCACCAGGGGAGTATTGGATTTGATTGTATTGTGAGTGCACACTTTCTACCGTCTTGTGGTTTCTTCTTTATGTCTTTGGATGTAGAATATCACTTTTAGTAGATTTCAGTCTTTTTTATTGATGTTTATTCAGCAATTAGTTATGAATTTGGTGTGCCCATGAGAGGAGGTCAGCTGAAGCTCCTTCTACTCCACCCTCTTTTCTCTCTCTGTTTTATCTGCATACTTTAAAAGCTTCTGCCTGAGGGTCTGGCTTTCAATCAGTCTGAAACTAGGTGCTAAATAAAATCCCTCCCCTTGGAACACTGACAGATCTTGGCACACCCTCAACAAGAGGACCATATAAGTATAAATCAGGTGATTTAGACAACCACCAAGATTTGAGAAACTTAGAGCTAGGACAGTTTTGAATGATAAGTATCATCACCTACACAGGCTGCTCCTTCACACATGAAACAGGTAGCAGTTTTGCCTAATACATAGAAACAAATACAGAGAGCCAAGCCAAATGAGGGAAAGGAGAAATATGTTTCAAAGGAAATAACACAACAATGCCTCAGAAAATACCCTACAGATATGAGGATAAGTAATCCATGTGATTAAAAATTCCATGCAATGATCATAAGGATGCTCACTGAAATCAGTCAAATAGATAAACCCAGAGAGAACTTCAAGAAAGAGTTAAAAAATATAAGGAAGAACCAATCCGAGCTGAAAAATACAATAACTGAAATGAAGAATACACTAGAGGGAATCAACAACAAATTAGATGATACAGAATGGATCAGTGATCTGGAAGACAAGATAGTGAAAATCTTCTGATCAGAAGAGCAAATTAATTAAATAAATAAATAAGATAGTTTAAGGAAATTCTGGGACAACAGAAAGTGTACTAAGATTCCCATGATAAGTGTCTCAGAAGGAGAAAAAAGAGAAAATGGGGTACAAAAATTATTTTTAAAAATAATGATTTAGGGCTTCCCTGGTGGCACAGTGGTTGAGAATCCACCTTCCAATTCAGGGGACACGGGTTTGATCCCTGGTCTGGGAAGATCCCACATGCCGTGGAGCAACTGGGCCCATGGGCCACAATTACTGAGCCTGTACTCTAGAGCCAGTGAGGCACAACTACTGAGCCTGCATGACACAACTACTGAAGCCCACATGCCTAGAACCTGTGCTCTGCAACAAGAGAACCCACCACAATGAGAAGCCCACTCACCACAACGAAGACCCAATGTAGCCAAAAATAAATAAATAAATTATAAAAAATTAAATGATGATTTAAAATTTCCTTAACCTGGGGGAGGAAACAAACATGGAAGTCCAGAAAGTACAGAAAACCCCAAATAAGATGAACACACGGAGATCTACACCAAGACACAGTATGATTTAAAAATGTCAAATTTAAAGCTAAAGAGAGAATTTTAAAAGCAGAAAGAGAAAAACAACTAGTTATGTATAAGGAAATCCCAATAAGACTATCAGCATATTTGTCAGCAGAAGCTATGCAGGCCAATGGGAGTTGTATGATATATTCAAAGGACTTAAAGTAAAAAAAAAGAAACATAACCAAGATTGCTCTATCTGGAAAGTTTATCATTCAAAATTGAAAAAGAGGAATAGAGTTTCCCAGACAACCAAAAAATAATGGAGTTTATAATCACTGAACTGGCCTCACAGGAAATGTTAAAGGGACTTTTTTAAGCAGATAAGAAAAGGCCATAACTTGAAATAAGAGAAAAATCCCATTTAAAATTGCATAAAAAAGAATAAAATTCATAAGAATAAATTTAATGAAAGAGGTGCAAGACACATACTCTGAAAACTATAAGGCATTAAGGAAAGACATTGAAGATGATACAAATAAATAGAAAGATATATTGTGCTCCTAGATTAGTAGAATTAATACTGTTAAAATATCCATATTTCCCAAAGCAATCTACAAATTCAGTGCAATTCCTATCAATTTACCAATGGCATTTTTCGCAGAACTAGAATAAAGAATACAAAAGTTGTTATGGAACCACAAAAGATCCTGAACAGCCAAAACAATATTGAGAAAGAAAACAAAGCTTGAGGTATCACTCTCCCTGACTTGAAACTATACTTCAAAGATGTAGTAATCAAAGCAGTGTGGTATCGGCACAAAAACAGATCAATGGAACAGAATAGAGAGTCCAGAAATAAAACCCACGCACATATGATCAATTAATCTATGGCGAAATAGACAAGAATATACAATGGAGAAAAACGTTCTCTTCAACAAATGATATTGGGAAAACTGGACAGATACTTGCTAAGGAGTGAGATGGTTCCACTATCTTACACCATATACAAAAGAAAATTCAAAATGGTTTAAAGACTTGAATGCACATATGTATGCAAAGACTTGAATGTATATATGTTGATATATATACACTACTATGTATAAAATAGGTAACTAATGAGAACCTACTGTATAGTACAGGGAACTCTACTAAATGCTCTGTGGTAACCTAAATGGGAAGGAAATATAAAAAAGAGGGGATATATGTGTATGTATAACTGATTCATTTTGCTGTACAGCAGTAACTAACACAACATTGTAAAACAACTATACTCCAATAAAATTAATTTTTAAAAGAAAGACTTGAGTGCAAGACCAAAAACCATAAAACTCTTAGAAGAAAACATGGGCAGTAAGCTCTTTGACATCAGTCTTAGTGATATTTTTTGGGCCTTTTTGCTCAGGCTAGGGCAACAATATCAAAAATAAATGAATGGGGGCTTCCCTGGTGGCGCAGTGGTTGAGAGTCCACCTGCTGATGCAGGGGACACGGGTTCATGCCCTGGTCTGGGAGGATCCCACATGTTGTGGGCCTGTGAGCCATGGCTGCTGGGCCTGCGCGTCCGGATCCTGTGCTCTGAAGCAGGAGAGGCCACAACAGTGAGAGGCCCGCGTACCACAAAAATAAATAAATAAAGGAATAGGAACTCTACTCAATACTCTATAATGGCCCAAATGGGAAAAGAATCTTAAAAAAGAGTGGATATATGTATAACAGATTCACTTTGCTGTACACCTGAATCTAACACAACATTGTAAATCAACTAAACCCCAATAAAAATTTTTAAAAATGAACAAACAATACAAAATAATAACAACTCATAGGTACAGAGAACAAATTAATGGTTACCAGAGGGGAGGGGGATTGGGAGGTGGGTGAAATAGGTGAAGGGGATTGACTGTATGATGATGGATGGCAACAAGCCTTGTGATGGTGATCACTTTGTAGTGTATATCAATGTTGAATTATAATTCTCTACACCTGAATCTTTTATAAGTTTTAAAAAGATTTAAAAATTCTACACTGTTAAAAATAAAATAAAATAATAAACAAATGGGGCTACATCAAACTAGAAAGGTTTTACACAGTGAAGGAAACTGTCAACAAAACGAAAAGGCAACCTACTGAATGGTTTTGTAAATCATATCTCCTGTAAAGGGTAATATATAAAATACATAAAGAACTTATATATCTTGGGACTTCCCTGGTGGCACAGTGTTTTAGAATCCATCTGCCAATGCAGGGGACATGGGTTCGATCCCTAGCCCAGGAAGATCCCACATACCATGGAGCAACTAAGCCCGTGCACCACAACTACTGAGCTCACGAGCCAGTTACTGAAGCCCACACATGCTAGGGCCTGCGTGTTGTAACTACTGAAGCCTGCACACATAGACCCCGTAGTCCTCAACAAGAAAAGCCACCACAGTGAGAAGGCTGTGCACTGCAACGAAGAGTAACCCCCACTCGCTGTGACTAGAGAAAGCCTGCACACAGCAGCAAAGACCCAACACAGCCAAATATAAATAAATAAATAATTTTAAAAGAACTTATATATCTTAATATAAATAAGAAAAAAATAACAAAAATAACAAGTAGAAAATAGGCAGTGGACCTGAATAGACATTTTTCCAAAGAACACATATGTATGGTCATCATGTCACTGAGCCTAAGCTCATACTGCTCACCACACAATAGGCCTATATGGGCAAGGAATAGTGACTTTATTCAGAAATCCAGCAAACTGAGAAGATGGTGGACTAATGTCCTAAAAAGCCATCTTAACTCAGAATAGAATTCAGGCTTCTTTTATGTTAAGGGAAAGGGGAAGTGGGAAGGTTCAAGATTAAAAGGTAAAAGCCAAGTGCAGACGTCTTGGAGACACCTGGCCTTCAAGGGAAGTAGGACATTTCTTTGTTCTTGTGGTTTTTCATGTAGGCTGGCGCTCAAGGCTTCTGCAAAAGCTTCAAGTTATTAGCAGTTATTTTTACTTTACCATTCTTAATTTTGCTTATTAGCAAGATTTCTGGACTGAAAGTTAACTTATCTACAAGTAGTAACCATATCTAACCCAGGACTGTGAGATGGAAACTTTCTTCAGGAAAATTAATGAGCTATTTGAACACAAACAACTTTTTTCTAATATTTAACTCTTTATGTGCAGCGCTAAAGTTATAGAAAACATAAGCTGAAGAATGAGGGAGACAGTTTCAACATGATGTTAGTTCTGTTCTTCCTATGTTACAATCATGCACATTTAAAGATGCTCAATATCACTAAACATCAGAGAAATGCACATCAAAACCACAATGAGATATTACCTCACTCTGTCAGAATGGCTATTATAAAAAAGACAGGAATAACAAGTGTTGATGAGGATGTGGATAAAAGGAAACATTCACGCACTGTTGGGGGGAATATAAATTAATTCAGCCACTATGGAAAACAGTATGATTGTTCCTTTAAAATTAGAAATAGAACTACCATAAAATCCAGCAATTCACTCCTGGGTATTTATTCGAAAAAAAAAAGAAAATACTAATTTGAAAAGATATATGCACCCCTATGCTCATTGCAAACTTATTTATCATAGTCAAGATATGGAAGCAACCTAAGTGTCCATAGATGGATGAATAAATAAAGAAGATATGAATAGCATTCCTTTGTATATATGCACAATAAAATGCTATTCAACCATCTGTAAAAAATGAAATACTGCCATTTGTGTCCACACGGATGGACCTAGAACGTATTACACAAATTGAAATAAATCAGACATAGAAAGACAATACTTGGAATCTTAAAAACGAGTTATAACTGATTCACTTAGCTGTACAACTGAAACTAACACAACCTTGTAAATCAACTATATTCCAATAAAAATAATAAAAAAGAAAGAATGACATGGTCATTGTGGATATGATAAAAACTGGTTGGAACTGATTAGGCCCAAGATGGCAGAAGGTTTGACTTCCAGCAGAACTTGAGCCTCATTATATACTCATTGTAATACATTAGCGTATGTTAAATGACACACCAACAGGTGCCATGACAGTTCAGAGGCTGACCATAAAAGGCCAAAAAGTGGGTGGGTCCCTATTACTGGAAATCCTCACTCCTTCCTAGAAATAGTTGGAATAATCCTCCCACTCTTTA